>NC_091951.1:222056939-222221939 GCF_031021105.1 Erythrolamprus reginae | reverse complement strand
TTTTTTGCCTATAGGCCCAGCCCAGGGCCACTGCAAGGCAGTAATATATCTATAGCCGACAAACTATATTTTGTATGTGTTAAATGTTTATAGCTGGAATTTTAAAATTAAGGGAGACCAGGATAGATCTATTTCGGCCTTATTAGGCCTCATCAGCTGGCCACACCCATTCTTTTACTGGGATTCGATCTGGGAAGCTTCTGCATTGTAAAGCAGAGAGCTAGCAATTAGACCCATCCGATCTGAATCCATCCAGCTTTGTACCAGGGAGGGGTATATGTTTTTTCTTATGTCGGATGACCCTGGTATATTTCCAAGGAACGTCACAGCTCCTCTTTTTTTGCCTATAGGCCCAGCCCAGGGCCACTGCAAGGCAGTAATATATCTATAGCCGACAAACTATATTTTGTATGTGTTAAATGTTTATAGCTGGAATTTTAAAATTAAGGGAGACCAGGATAGATCTATTTCGGCCTTATTAGGCCTCATCAGCTGGCCACACCCATTCTTTTACTGGGATTCGATCTGGGAAGCTTCTGCATTGTAAAGCAGAGAGCTAGCAATTAGACCCATCCGATCTGAATCCATCCAGCTTTGTACCAGGGAGGGGTATATGTTTTTTCTTATGTCGGATGACCCTGGTATATTTCCAAGGAACGTCACAGCTCCTCTTTTTTTGCCTATAGGCCCAGCCCAGGGCCACTGCAAGGCAGTAATATATCTATAGCCGACAAACTATATTTTGTATGTGTTAAATGTTTATAGCTGGAATTTTAAAATTAAGGGAGACCAGGATAGATCTATTTCGGCCTTATTAGGCCTCATCAGCTGGCCACACCCATTCTTTTACTGGGATTCGATCTGGGAAGCTTCTGCATTGTAAAGCAGAGAGCTAGCAATTAGACCCATCCGATCTGAATCCATCCAGCTTTGTACCAGGGAGGGGTATATGTTTTTTCTTATGTCGGATGACCCTGGTATATTTCCAAGGAACGTCACAGCTCCTCTTTTTTTGCCTATAGGCCCAGCCCAGGGCCACTGCAAGGCAGTAATATATCTATAGCCGACAAACTATATTTTGTATGTGTTAAATGTTTATAGCTGGAATTTTAAAATTAAGGGAGACCAGGATAGATCTATTTCGGCCTTATTAGGCCTCATCAGCTGGCCACACCCATTCTTTTACTGGGATTCGATCTGGGAAGCTTCTGCATTGTAAAGCAGAGAGCTAGCAATTAGACCCATCCGATCTGAATCCATCCAGCTTTGTACCAGGGAGGGGTATATGTTTTTTCTTATGTCGGATGACCCTGGTATATTTCCAAGGAACGTCACAGCTCCTCTTTTTTTGCCTATAGGCCCAGCCCAGGGCCACTGCAAGGCAGTAATATATCTATAGCCGACAAACTATATTTTGTATGTGTTAAATGTTTATAGCTGGAATTTTAAAATTAAGGGAGACCAGGATAGATCTATTTCGGCCTTATTAGGCCTCATCAGCTGGCCACACCCATTCTTTTACTGGGATTCGATCTGGGAAGCTTCTGCATTGTAAAGCAGAGAGCTAGCAATTAGACCCATCCGATCTGAATCCATCCAGCTTTGTACCAGGGAGGGGTATATGTTTTTTCTTATGTCGGATGACCCTGGTATATTTCCAAGGAACGTCACAGCTCCTCTTTTTTTGCCTATAGGCCCAGCCCAGGGCCACTGCAAGGCAGTAATATATCTATAGCCGACAAACTATATTTTGTATGTGTTAAATGTTTATAGCTGGAATTTTAAAATTAAGGGAGACCAGGATAGATCTATTTCGGCCTTATTAGGCCTCATCAGCTGGCCACACCCATTCTTTTACTGGGATTCGATCTGGGAAGCTTCTGCATTGTAAAGCAGAGAGCTAGCAATTAGACCCATCCGATCTGAATCCATCCAGCTTTGTACCAGGGAGGGGTATATGTTTTTTCTTATGTCGGATGACCCTGGTATATTTCCAAGGAACGTCACAGCTCCTCTTTTTTTGCCTATAGGCCCAGCCCAGGGCCACTGCAAGGCAGTAATATATCTATAGCCGACAAACTATATTTTGTATGTGTTAAATGTTTATAGCTGGAATTTTAAAATTAAGGGAGACCAGGATAGATCTATTTCGGCCTTATTAGGCCTCATCAGCTGGCCACACCCATTCTTTTACTGGGATTCGATCTGGGAAGCTTCTGCATTGTAAAGCAGAGAGCTAGCAATTAGACCCATCCGATCTGAATCCATCCAGCTTTGTACCAGGGAGGGGTATATGTTTTTTCTTATGTCGGATGACCCTGGTATATTTCCAAGGAACGTCACAGCTCCTCTTTTTTTGCCTATAGGCCCAGCCCAGGGCCACTGCAAGGCAGTAATATATCTATAGCCGACAAACTATATTTTGTATGTGTTAAATGTTTATAGCTGGAATTTTAAAATTAAGGGAGACCAGGATAGATCTATTTCGGCCTTATTAGGCCTCATCAGCTGGCCACACCCATTCTTTTACTGGGATTCGATCTGGGAAGCTTCTGCATTGTAAAGCAGAGAGCTAGCAATTAGACCCATCCGATCTGAATCCATCCAGCTTTGTACCAGGGAGGGGTATATGTTTTTTCTTATGTCGGATGACCCTGGTATATTTCCAAGGAACGTCACAGCTCCTCTTTTTTTGCCTATAGGCCCAGCCCAGGGCCACTGCAAGGCAGTAATATATCTATAGCCGACAAACTATATTTTGTATGTGTTAAATGTTTATAGCTGGAATTTTAAAATTAAGGGAGACCAGGATAGATCTATTTCGGCCTTATTAGGCCTCATCAGCTGGCCACACCCATTCTTTTACTGGGATTCGATCTGGGAAGCTTCTGCATTGTAAAGCAGAGAGCTAGCAATTAGACCCATCCGATCTGAATCCATCCAGCTTTGTACCAGGGAGGGGTATATGTTTTTTCTTATGTCGGATGACCCTGGTATATTTCCAAGGAACGTCACAGCTCCTCTTTTTTTGCCTATAGGCCCAGCCCAGGGCCACTGCAAGGCAGTAATATATCTATAGCCGACAAACTATATTTTGTATGTGTTAAATGTTTATAGCTGGAATTTTAAAATTAAGGGAGACCAGGATAGATCTATTTCGGCCTTATTAGGCCTCATCAGCTGGCCACACCCATTCTTTTACTGGGATTCGATCTGGGAAGCTTCTGCATTGTAAAGCAGAGAGCTAGCAATTAGACCCATCCGATCTGAATCCATCCAGCTTTGTACCAGGGAGGGGTATATGTTTTTTCTTATGTCGGATGACCCTGGTATATTTCCAAGGAACGTCACAGCTCCTCTTTTTTTGCCTATAGGCCCAGCCCAGGGCCACTGCAAGGCAGTAATATATCTATAGCCGACAAACTATATTTTGTATGTGTTAAATGTTTATAGCTGGAATTTTAAAATTAAGGGAGACCAGGATAGATCTATTTCGGCCTTATTAGGCCTCATCAGCTGGCCACACCCATTCTTTTACTGGGATTCGATCTGGGAAGCTTCTGCATTGTAAAGCAGAGAGCTAGCAATTAGACCCATCCGATCTGAATCCATCCAGCTTTGTACCAGGGAGGGGTATATGTTTTTTCTTATGTCGGATGACCCTGGTATATTTCCAAGGAACGTCACAGCTCCTCTTTTTTTGCCTATAGGCCCAGCCCAGGGCCACTGCAAGGCAGTAATATATCTATAGCCGACAAACTATATTTTGTATGTGTTAAATGTTTATAGCTGGAATTTTAAAATTAAGGGAGACCAGGATAGATCTATTTCGGCCTTATTAGGCCTCATCAGCTGGCCACACCCATTCTTTTACTGGGATTCGATCTGGGAAGCTTCTGCATTGTAAAGCAGAGAGCTAGCAATTAGACCCATCCGATCTGAATCCATCCAGCTTTGTACCAGGGAGGGGTATATGTTTTTTCTTATGTCGGATGACCCTGGTATATTTCCAAGGAACGTCACAGCTCCTCTTTTTTTGCCTATAGGCAAAAAAGCTTCCCAGATCGAATCCCAGTAAAAGAATGGGTGTGGCCAGCTGATGAGGCCTAATAAGGCCGAAATAGATCTATCCTGGTCTCCCTTAATTTTAAAATTCCAGCTATAAACATTTAACACATACAAAATATAGTTTGTCGGCTATAGATATATTACTGCCTTGCAGTGGCCCTGGGCTGGGCCTATAGGCAAAAAAAGAGGAGCTGTGACGTTCCTTGGAAATATACCAGGGTCATCCGACATAAGAAAAAACATATATATATATATATATATGTAGATTGTTCTGAGTTCGGGTTTTGCCCTGTGTAATGTTTTGCATGTCTATGCGACGTTTCGGTAAAATCACATTTACCATCATCAGGCTGGAGTTCCAATCTCTGTGTTTTTGCAAATGAATATTAGCAACTGACATTCCTTCTTAGCATGTAGTGTGGGGGTGGAGATTTGCTTTGAATGTAGCAAATAGATTGGGTGACTATGCTTCCGTGATCTGATTGGTTGGTGTAATCATGGTTATAGAAGGAATGGTATGAAGATTATGAAGTGTTTTGTTTAAGTCTGATTTCCAAATATAAAATTCTAAAATCATAATAATTAAAGGATTGACATATTGATTATAATGAAGTTTTTATTTTGTTTAAGGCTGGTTTCCAAATCTCTGGCAGACGTGAGGTATCATCCCGTTTATTTAAACAAAAAGATCTTTTTTCAATTTCAATAGCTTCTAGAGAGATTCTTTTATATAAATTCTCTGTTTTGTGGAGTAATTTAGTTTTTTCAAAGTCAATTTCGTGCCCTGTTCTTTTAATGTGCTGGACAAGGGAGGAGGTCTTCTCCTGTTTCTTGACTGCATTCATATGTTCTGCCATGCGCTGGCTCACTCTTCGGTTAGTTTGTCCAATGTATGTGGCTGCACATGTTTTGCAAGGGATTTCATAGATACCTTGGTATTCTAATTGGATTTTATCTTTGGGGCTCCTTAGGATATTAGATATTTTTTGGTTAGTGCAAAATGAGGTTTTGATGTTATGTTTTTGTAGAATTTTACTAATTTTATCCGTGGTGCCTTTGATGTAAGGAAGGATGGTGGTGCCATTGTCCTGTTCTTGATCTTGTTTTTTGGGGGGTGTCTCTTTATTGATTAGGTTTGTTATTGTTTTCTCTTTGAATCCATTAGAAATTAGTACATCTTTGAGTTTGTTCAATTCAGTTTTTAAGTGCTCATGGTCAGCTAAGCGTTTGGTTCTGGTGATGAGAGTTTTGGCCACTGAGGTGATTTGTGCGGGGTGGTGGTGTGAGTGTGCATTTAGATAACGGTTGGTATGGGTTTTCTTTTGGTAGATAGTATGTCCTAGGCTGCCATTGGGTTTTTTATAGACCAGTACACACTACATGCTAAGAAGGAATGTCAGTTGCTAATATTCATTTGCAAAAACACAGAGATTGGAACTCCAGCCTGATGATGGTAAATGTGATTTTACCGAAACGTCGCATAGACATGCAAAACATTACACAGGGCAAAACCCGAACTCAGAACAATCTACATACATATACCCGTGAAAATTTACGAAAACAAATATATATATATATACATACACACACATACATATATATATATATATATGTGATGGTCTTGGTATATTCGGGTTTCTTCCCGTGTAGGATTTTGAAATTTCTGGCGACGTTTCGACGAGGTCCCACTCGTCATCTTCAGGCTGGTGTTTCTTGTCCATATGAACAAGCGGGATGATACCTCCCACCTACCAGACATCTGGAAACCAGCCCTCAAACGTATCCCAGCCATAGAAACTGAAACCAGACTCAGTACACACATTGCAAAACAATCAAGTAGCCTGCAAGCTCCAACTACTCAGGATATCACGCCTAATCTACAACCATTAACTAATCAGCATACCTCAGTTACATCAACAACCCCAGGTGTTACCCCACTGACTCACCAGGAAGTTTCTACACAGCAGGCAATTGCTGAGCCATCAAACCACACCCAGCCACCAGTATTTATAGAAGGAAGGCAGCTCAGGTCTCGCTGTGTTCACCCTAGAACAAGGACAGAAGCACCAGCCTAAAGATGACGAGTGGGACCTCGTCGAAACGTTGCCAGAAATTTCCAAATCCTACATGGGAAGAAACCCGAATATACCAAGACCATCATACCTGTACCCGTGAAAATCACACCACCAACACCAGGATCATTGTTGCCAAGAAGGTTGGCATCAAAAACATTGTTAGGCTTTGAGAGATGAAGGTCAACCATGTCTCCATCCATATGCAAATATACAGCCTGTTCTCTTTGTATAGATGTATATGCCTCCTTTGCATAGTCATCTAGTTGAGGAGACTAGGGCCATCTTCCCTTTGTACAGAGTTACTCTATTCTGAAAAGTGACCTAGTTGCATTGATCTAGATCAGTGATTTTCAACCTTTTTTGAGCCGCGGCACATTTTTTACATTTACAAAACCATGGGGCACATTGGGGGGGGGGGCTAAAAAAATATTGGACAAAAAATTATCTCTCTTCCTCCCTTTTGCTCTATTTCTCTATCCCTCTTTCTCTCCCTTCCTTTTTTTCTCTCTCCATCCCTTTCTTTCTCTCTTCCTTCTTTCCTCTTTTTTGCTCTCTTTCTCTCTCCCTCCCTACCCCCTTTATGTTTTTCTCTCTCCCACCTTCCCTCCCTCTTTCTCTCTCTCTCTCTTTCTTGCTCTCTCTTGTTTTCTTTCTCTCTTGTTCTCTTTCGCTCTTTCTTTCTTGCTTTCTCTTTCTCTTTCTTGCTTTCTCTCGTTTTCTTTCTCTTTTGCTTGCTTTCTCTTTCTCTCTCTCTCTTTCTTTCTCTCTCTCTTGTTTTCTTTCTCTGAGCTTCACGGCACACCTGACCATGTCTCGCGGCACACTAGTGTGCCACGGCACACTGGTTGAAAAACACTGATCTAGATCACAGAAATGCAGCTCCCAAAGAAATATTTTAATTACTCAGGTAGAATCACCCCAGTGTACGTAACTCTGTTTTCCCAAATAACACCAGATTCAGAAATCAGACGTGACATGATGACTCCAGTTCAACCAAAGATGGGATAGTTAACTATCAGACTGTCTCCGTTCAGTTCTATAGGGCAGCAATGGTATTGAGTTTTAAAATTGCCAAAAATGTTCTCATGATATTTCATAAATTCATAAAATAATAGAGTTGGAAGAGGCTTTGAGGTCTTTGTCCAGCCCCCTGCCTAATACAGGAACTCTCATATCATCCTGCATCAATGGCTGTCTGTTTCTAATTCTCAGATTTGGGTATATAATCTTTTTATCAGCAATGTCCACATCGAAAACCACACCAAGATAGCCACCCCACAGTGCAACAGAAATTCAGTTTCATGGGCATTGCAGGTGAGGCTTCCAATGCACCATAGTAGTTGTTATACTGTTTTTCAAAAATCACACCCTACACACATCTTGGATAGGCTGTCAAATCTGCTATCTTAATACTAGGCATTATTTCTCCAAGCCAGCGGTCCCCAAACTACGGCCCGCGGGCCGGATGCGGCCCGCTGAGGCAATTTACCCGGCCCGCAGCAGCGTACGAAATTTTACCATCTATATACAGTTCCCGAATCTCCCCTCCACTCTGTTGCTGAGCGTCTGGCGGCGGCAAGGAAGAGGAGGAAAGCCAGGGGGCGGGGAGGAAAGCACCCTATGGCAGAGCAGCAACAGTCTCTCCCTAAAGGCGAGAAAGAAATTGGCCAATTACTTTCCTCCCCGCCCCCTGGCTTTCCGCCTCCTCCTCGCTCAGACGCTCAGCTGCAGACCGTCTTGGTCCCCCCAGTGCTGCTTTGTTGCTTTTTTGCACCGTTGAGGTTTGCGCGCGTTTGGGCAGTTTTGGCGTTGGGGGGGGGGGGGGTCTGCTGCCGAGAGGGAGAGATAGAAAGGGAGTGAGTGAGAGAGAGAGAAATAACGCAAGAAAGAGAGGGAGAGAGAGAGAGCGGGAGAGTGCTGCTTTTTTGCTTCTTCGCTACCCACGGGGAGCCTGGAAGCCCTGCAACAGCATCTGAAGGGGGCAGTAACCAAGCCATTAGGACCCCATGCGCACTAACTTGTTAATGGCCATGCCGTCCCGGATCGCGGGGAGGGGAGCTTTTCCCCGGCCAGGCGACAGCAAGGCCCTCCCGATGGTTGCCCGCCGCCCAGGCCCCGCGCTTGGAGCCGGGGGCGACGGGCCTAGCCTCCGCTTACTTGGCCCCGACACGGCCGAAGCGCGGGGCGGAGTAGGCGGCGGCTGCTTCAGGCCCGCCCCCGAGCTCAGCTTCCTTTGGCTTCCTTCGAGGCAAAACTGCAAAGCTCACTTGCCGCTTCGAAGGAAGCCAAAGGAAGCTGAGCTCAACGAGGACCGGCTGTTGGTCCCTTGAAGCTGCCGCCACCACTGCCCCCCCTGCGGAGATCCCTTCGCCCGAACGGAGGCCGCAGCGGCGGGTTCAAGGCACCAAGAGCCGCTCTTTCTCGGCGCTGAATTGTTGCAGCCTCAGAGGCTGCCTCCACCTCCGGGCGAAGGGATCTCCTCGGTGGAGAAAGGAAGGCCGCCCACCGAGGAGATCCCTTCGCCCGGAGGTGGAGGCAGCCTCTGAGGCTGCAACAATTCAGCGCCGAGAAAGAGCGGCTCTTGGTGCCTTGAAGCCGCCGCCGCCGCTGCCTCCGTTCGGGCGAAGGGATCTCCGCAGGGGGGGGCGGTGGTGGCGGCAGCTTCAAGAGACCAACAGCCGGTCCTCGTTGAGCTCAGCTTCCTTTGGCTTCCTTCGAAGGAAGCTGAGCTCGGGGGCGAGCCTGAAGCAGCCGCCGCCTACTTCGCCCCGCGCTTCGGTCGCACTGGGCAGCTCTGGTGGGTGCGGGGCAGCAGGGCAAGTCGCGAAGGTGATGCAGCCAAACGTGAGTCGAGCGGGAGGGCACTGAGCAGTAGCCGTGGGGCAGCGGTGGGGCGGTTGGCTGCAAGGCATCGGCGGCGGCGGCGGCAGCTTAACGTGTTGCAGGACGCCGTACATTGCTGGCGCTGCGCTGGGCATGGGGCTGGCTGCGACCCGACGTCGGTGCCACCGTCTTTGAGCTTCTGCTTGCAGCCGACTGCCCGGCGGCGTGTTGCATGGAAGAAAAAAGAAGAAGAGAGGAAGGAAGAGGGAAGAAAAGGAGAGAGAGAGAGGGAGAGAAAACAGAAGTGAGGGGGAGGGAATGTGAGAGAGAAAAAGAGAAAAATGAGAAAATGATGGGGGGAAAGAACGAGGGAGAGGGAAACAAAACAAATGAGAAAGAAGGAAAAAAGGGAGAGGGAAGAGAGAAGTGGAAAGGAGGGAGGGAGGGAAAGAAGGAGAAATTGAGGGAAAAGGAAGGAAGGAAAGGAAGAAGAAAGGGAGGGAACAAGGAAGGAAGAATGAAATGAATGGAGGGGCGGAGGAAGGAAGGACTTTTGAGGGGGGGGGGTTAAAATTTTTCTCTCAACATACATTCAAACAATACAATGTACCATCTAATTTTCCCTGAATAAAATGCGATATTTTGTCAGTAACTAATATCAATCATCAAAAAAGTTGCAAAAGGTTTTTTTTTCTAATGTTGTCATCCAGGTACATACTTTTCTTTTAATTAAATTCCCTCCTTAATGTTCCTTCAAAAAGTACAACACCAATTATATTTCTAACTTATTAACCATTATGCCAAAGTGCTTCCTTCTTTCTTTATATATTTTTCTATAAACCTTTTTATACATTTTTCTATAAACCAGGAGAACCTTGTATAGCCAATCAGATGTTAACAAAAGAAAATTAAAAACAAAGCATAAACATATATAAATTTCAGACTTCTTCCCCCCCTCTAAATAGTACATTCCCATTTTGTTTTTACGTTAAAATAAGGTATGTGCAGTGTGCATAGGGATTTGTTCATAGGTTTTTTTTATAGTCCGGCCCTCCAACAGTCCGAGGGACAGTGAACTGGCCCCCTGTGTAAAAAGTTTGGGGACCCCTGCTCCAAGCCATTGAAAGGGATTTTTGGTATAAAGATGAATGCAC
Source organism: Erythrolamprus reginae (assembly GCF_031021105.1). Taxonomy (NCBI): domain Eukaryota; kingdom Metazoa; phylum Chordata; class Lepidosauria; order Squamata; family Dipsadidae; genus Erythrolamprus; species Erythrolamprus reginae. Next base: position 222,211,819 of record NC_091951.1, on the reverse strand, counting down.
CATTTTTGCAGTTGGAAATCAGTTTTTGTGTTCTCGCTCTTGTTACCCTTGGAAAGTATAATCATTTTGCCAAATTGATGTTAGTTCCTCCATAGTCAGAATATTTTTTTTGTCTGTCCTACATCCCAACCTGTCAATTACTAATATTTTGCTTTTGCTTTTTTAGTGAAGCAATTATTATATTCCTTTGCAATCCAAATAGCATATTGCCATTGCAGCTCATTTGGCTCCATGGCAACATCTGTGTTGTGCTGAATCCTGTATCTTTTTCTATTTTAAGAACTGGACTCATTTATCATTAAAGACAGAAGGTTGGAACACAGTACGTTCTGCTGTTGTTTTAAGTCCCAGTTTAAGGGGGAATTGCTCAAAAACTGATTGAGATCCAAAACAATCCAAGAAATGTGGTTAACATACTCGGATGAAGCAGTTTTGTACTATGAACCCTGTGGTTATTGTAGGGTGTGAAGGCTGCCTAGAATAAAAGACACACCATAATTCTGCTTACAGCCAATAAATGAAGGCAGGAATTTTTTTTCATAGTAAAGGCACATTCAGAAGTAATGATTTTTTTTTAAAAAAAACCGTTTCTGTTTAAAAGACTCTAAACAAAAAATATAAGCAGGAGCCAGAAAATATTAACATATTATTCACAAATCCCTCCTGGAAAATCAGTATTGATTTTCAGTTCTAATTTAATGTTTCCCAAATATAGAGGGGGGAAACGAGATAAAACCACTCTGGCTATCCAACCAATATATTTTTACAAAAAAGCAGATCCAATTCAATTTAAAGGCATTTAGTCCCATCCCTGTTTGCAGAGAGATTGATCAGCTAAACCAAAATAGGTGCAGAAATATTTTAGTCATAATTTCACATATGAAATAGCAATTCATGTACTTTGTTTCCCCCAAAATAAGAGATCTCCTAATAATAAGCCCAATCAGGCTTTTGAGAGCATGGCAATAAGGCCAAGCACTAATTTCAGGGTTCAAAAAAATATAAGACAGGATCTTATATCATTAGTCATATCAAATGACCTAAGTGCCAAAGCCCTCTGCAACAACATTGCCAAAAGGCTTCAAGAGTTGTTAACCTAATTCTATGTAGCTTCTGCTCCAGTAATATCATACTACTAACCATAGTTCCCTCTAAGCTGAGCAGGTGAGCAATCGCTCACTTAAAAATCATCATCAACTCAGAGTTTTCCAAACCTGCCCAGAAGCCGAGAGGGAAATTTTATTATTATTTCTGTGTCGCCCAGTCCCGAAGGGACTGCCGCTCAGACACTATACTTTTCCGCCCACCCCAAAAATAATTTAGAGAGAACACTGCTACTAACCATACAAAACTTTTGCCAGACCAATTCTTGAATGCAGCTCATCTGTCTGCAACCCACACCACATTTAGGACATAAACGCTCTCGAAAATGTCCAGAAATACTTTACTAGAAGAGCCCTCCACTCCTTCACTCACAACATAATATCCTGCACAACTAGACTTACAATCCTAGGTTTAGAAAGCTTAGAACTACATCGCCTTAAACATGACCTAAGCATAGCCCATAAAATTATCTGCTACAATGTCCTTCCTGTCAATGACTACTTCAGCTTCAACCACAACAACACAAGAGCACACAACAGATACAAACTTAAAATAAACTGCTCTAAATTCGACTGTAGGAAATACAACTTTAGTAACCGAGCAGTTGATGCATGGAACTCACTACCAGACTCTGTAATATCATCACCTAATCCCCCAAACTTTACCCTTAGATTATCCACTATTCACCTCCCCCCATTCCTAAGAGGTCAGTAAGGGGCGTGCATAAGTGCACCAGAGTGCCTTCCGTCCCTGGTCCCAATGTTTCTCTTTTACTAGTATCATGTATTATTATCCCCCAAATGCTGGAAATGTAAAACTAAGCCAGGCACCTAGGGTGGACCTGCACTAGCGCCAAAAGCATCATGTAATGCTTATGTTTTCTTACCCTTTTGACTCCATTGACCCCTCCCTTCCCACCCCTTTTAATATTTCAAATTTAATAAACTTTCTAAAAAAATAATATTATTATATCTTTGTATACCACCAATATGTACTTGACAAAACAAACAAATAAATAAAATAAAAATAAATCTTATTTTTTGGGAAAACACAGGTAATACAATCTACATATTGTTCAAATTAGTAATTAATATTATGGCTGATGTTTGACAGCAAGTCTAAAAGTCAAAGTTCACAAGATTGCTTGTGAATTTTGTGTTTGTGATCAAAATATCACATACCAGGAATAGCATATTAAGCTGGACTTATGTAACCTGATGTACACAATAAACACATGTATATTTATGTTCTGGACTATAGATGCATGTAAATCCCTGAAAAATATGTGGTTGCCCTGGGCAAAAGAAAGGTAATAAAATCACCCCTAGGTGTAGGGACAGTGCAATTAACGCATGATAAATAATGGAACAATTAAAAATAAAAGCACAGAGCTCTACCCCCTATCCCACCTCCACCTCTCTTTGTGGAAACTAAACAAGAAGTGACTTAGAACTAAGGAGAAATTTCCTGACAGGACAATTAGTAAGTGGAACAGCTTGCCTCCAGAAACTGTGAATGCTCCAGCACTGGAAATTTGGATATTTGGAAATGTTGGATATCCATTTGTCTGAAGTGGTGTAGATTTTCCTTTCTAAGCAGGAGGTTGGACTAGAAGACCTCCAAGGTCCCTTCCAACTCTGTTATTCTATTCTCTCTCTAAACAGAACATAGTGAATTTCAAAATAACATAGTGAACATAGAACACAGTGAAATAAATAAAATTATCAAAATAAAAATTCATAGCTTTATGTAAAAATGTTAAGAGGCTCATGCAATGATTTATCCAGCATTGCACTTAAATGTTTTCAGAAAGATCATCCATTTTAAGTTGTCTTTATTCATGGAAAATACATGAAAAATAGCAAAACAACTTTTGCATTGTCTATATATGATTGATGGCAATAGTCAATGTTTTCCGTATGTTTTGGAAGCATTAAAAAGAATGCCAAGTTCCATTACTAAAATTGGTGGTCATCAGTTCTATAGCCCATGATGTTGATGTGATTTTAAAAAATGTCCATGCCATGCAATAAGGCCCATTAAAAGCAGCTGATAGCTATAATTGTATTAATGACTCATAAATGCATTTTTGATGAATGACAAAGTAACTTATCTTTCTTTTCCAACACCCTCTATTAATCAAGAAGAGGGAGCAAATTTTGTCTGAGCACACAGTAGGAAGTCAATCTGTGATGGAGCTGAGATGAAAAAGAAGGCAGCTAGCTTTGTTTCTGTAGGAAATCTTGTGGCACTAGGGATTCTTCTAGATTCTAGAAATTTGATGGGAACAGGAATCTGTTGGAATGCTGATACTGTGAACTTTCTTCTTATGCTCAGCATGTGTACGCATGTAAATAAATCTTCTATCACTGAAATCCCCATCAATCCCCAATGATCATCTTCAATGGAAATTGAAACCCTGACTAAGCATTAATACTCCACAATTCTTTCACTTTTAAGAAGGGGTGGATGTTTGTGTGGGTGTGTGTAAGGGAAGGCACATATAGTCATATGTCTTCTCATAATTGCATGTAGAAAACAATTAAAGATTTGCAAGTGATATACTATGAATCTGTAAATTACTGTGATGACAAAGTTCATTATCTGCCTTATCACATAGCTAAATGAGTGTTGATCAGGATGAGGAGTTCCTGTCGTTGTATGTAATGTACCCCATCTTCCAAGGTCATCTATATTTCATATGTACCCTGAAATATATGAAAAGCACTATGTGGATGTGCCATTAAAAGTCAATGGCAGCACTCATCATATTCAAGAATTCACCTTCTTGTCTCTGTAAATTTCTACATGGAGGTAATAAAAGTAAAGGTAAAGATTCCCCTTGCACATACGTGCTAGTCGTTCCCAACTCTTTCAAAGCCAAAAAACCAGCGCTGTCCGAAGACATCTCCGTGGTCATGTGGCCAGAATAACTAAATGCTGAATTTTTCTACTTGCATTTTTAAATGCTTTCAAACTGCTAGGTTGGCGGAAGCTGGGACAAGTAATGGGAACTCGTTCCATCAGGCGGCACTAGGGATTCAAACCGCCAACCTTTCTGATTGACAAGCTCAGCATCTTAGCCACTGAATCACCACTTCTTAAGGTAATAGAAAAACTTATTAGTAATATTTATAGGAAAACAAGAATCAAAATGAGGAAATGCATTTATATTTAAACTGAAGTTAACAGAAATACTTTTTGTTACATCAAGAAACGATGTATATTAACTAGTCTCCGGAGAGGAGTAGCATACAAATCCAAAAAATAAATAAAATAAATAAATAATTAAATAAAGCAAAGGTGTTTTTTTAAAGGGCATCCAGTCTGATAAATCCTTCCAGCCATTGTTTCATAGGAAGAAAGGCAGATTGTGGAAGCAGATTATCAGACATCTGTACAGGTCAGGCAGCTGTAGACTAACTAGAAATCCAGCAACGATTTTCTCAGGCAAGGAAGCAATTTGTTAAGGGTTAGTTCGGACTCCCTGCAGATTCCTGAACTGTTACTACAATGTCTCATGCAGAGTTTGAGATGTATGTTGGGCAATGGCGAGCCATAGAAGCCTCAGATCGTATTGGCCTGTGATCTAAATCACTGCACATTTTATTCTTTTTGTGGGAGCCATTCCAGATCCCAGTGAATGAACTGGATTATGGTCTTTGGTTGTAAAAGTAGCCATATGTAGAATTTATATCTTATATCTAGAGCCAGTTTGGTGTAGTGATTGAGGCATCTGGCTAGAAACCAAAACATCATGAATTCTAGTCTCACCTTAGGCACAAGGTCAACTAGATGACCTTGAATCAGACATTCTCTTCTTAATCTTAGAAAGAAGGCAGAACCATATTTGGAAAACCTTGCCAAGAAAATTCCAGGGGTTTGTCCTGGCAGTCTCTGAGAATCAGAGACAACTGAATAGAAGAAAAAATATATCAAAATATATTCCACATTACTCACACTAATTGTAACTTTATTCTAGTACTGTTAGGAATGAAGCCTACAGTATATATAACTCAACAAGATTTGCAATTGACTTTTACTTGGATGATTCTAAGATGTCCCAATGAAATTCTGTCTCCAGAGATCATCAAACCAGAATATTGCAGTGCTACAAAAAGTGAAAGGAGCATTTCCCAATTGAAGGAGAATTAGATGCTTGCTTAAATAAAATGCCTGGAAGGTAAAAGGAACATTGCATTTGATTATCAATTGGTCAGTACTCAAACCACAGTGGATCAGAGATTTATTGCTTGGATTTGGTGTACTCTTCTGAATAGATAGGAATATCATAAGGACAAGGCCAGTACTGGGTAGCCAAACTTTTTAATGTCACACTGTGGGTGTGACTTATTTTGTGGGTGTGGTTTAATGGTCATGTGACTGGGTAGGAGTGGTTGCCAGCCATGTGACCAGGGAGCAGTGGCTTGAACGACTTACAACCTTACCAGTGTCGCTCGCTGGGGTGACAATTGGCTTTGCGTTTCCTGCGCTCTCCTTCCTGGGTTGCCCCTCCCGCCTCAGGCTGGGCAGCTAGACGAACCGGTGCTTCCAGAAGCATAAATGCTGCCAGCGTCGCTTCCATCCACGCCTTGTGCTTGCACCTCAGGCAGGAGGTGGCCACATGATGCTGGAGGGGAGCCAGGCAGGAGAGAGGGATGCTTGTCTGAAGCCAGGAAGGAGGATCCACAGTAACTGAATTTATACATGCCTGGGATAAACATATATCCATCCTAAGATAAAATACAGGAAATAGTATAAGGGCAGACTAGATGGACCATGAGGTCTTTTTCTGGCGTCAATCTTCTATGTTTCTATAATTCAATGCCTGGGGAGGGTGAAAACAGCTTCCCCCACCCCATGGAGGCCCTTTGGAGGCTGGAAATGCCCTGTTTTGCAACTTCTGGTAGGCTTAGTAGGCTTGTGTTTTGCCCTCCCCAGGCTCCAAAGGCTTCCCTGGAGCCGGGAGAGGCTAAAAATGCCTTCCACCATCCCTTGGAGGCTCTCTGGAAGCCAAAAACGCCCTCCCAGGGCCTTTGTGTGAGCCAAAAATCAGCTGGCTGGCACTCACATGCAAGTTGGAGTTGAGCTAGGGCAAGGGCTCATGTGCCAGCAGAGATGGCTCCGTGTGCCACTTGTGGCACCCATGTCATAGGTTCACCATCACTGGTCTAAGATGTGATGGAAAGCACATCTGAAAAATAAATGGAAAGGATTTTTGACAAGGAACTTTCCCAGAGAGAGGCCAGATAAGAGACTGGACAGTTTTGAGCTGCAAGGAGGAAGGGAAGTTCAGGGAAGCCTCACATGTGCTTGTCAGTATGCCCCTGTGTCATCATTGCTATGCAAGCTTCATTGGTTGCAGCTGGCTTCTGAGTGCAACTCAAAGTGCTGGTTTTTACCCTTTGTAGTAGGGCCTGGGAAATTGAGTGACTACTTATCTCCAATAGCTTCTGCCCACCTGGTATTTTCCAGCAGAGTGGTTGTGCTCCAGGTTCCCTCTATTGAACATTGTTATTTTGTGAGAAGGCAGGCCTTCTGTATCATGGCCCACGCCCTCTGGAGAGAGAAAAGCTCTTACAACCTAGTCTTGAGCCCAAATCTGGGTTAATGTATTATTGTGTTTGGAGGTGGGGCTGTTTTGTTTGCTTTGTGTTCCTTTCAAGAATGTTTTCATCTGGTCTGGGCTATCTGTATGGTTCTAGGTTGTATCTTTTTTAATGGGATTTTTCTGGTTTTGCATAGCACCCAGAATCCACTGGAGTTTAATGACTATAACGAATTTGAATAAACAAATGAATTAACATTATACAATGTAATTTTCCTTCTCCCCTTCATTTTTCTGAGGTCAGCATGTTATGCATTATTTATAATGCTAGTCAGAGAGTGTTAAAACTGACAACTTTTTCTTCCCCTCCCTTTTCGTGCTCTTGGCTCCCCCCACCAATAGCTATTTGGGTCCTCAACCCTTTTTTTAACATGCAACACTACATCAAATATTGGAACAATTGAAGTTGGTTTATATTCCACACACCCACAGAAAGAAGAAACTACATTTAATGTGCCTTTTCCTGTTTCTGGTAAGCCGCAAACAATTAGTCTAGGAAAATCAGGCAATTTCACTAGTCATGCTTTTCTGGCACAAAGTGATACTCTTTATTATAACACTAGCAGCTTCTTGACTTTCCAGAAAAGGGCTCCATGTCTAGAATGATTTTATCTTCGAAACAGTACAGAGCTTGCAATTGAATCCCTAGAGCCTTTGACAGAGGAAGGAAAGTTGACATGCTTGGTCAAATTGACTGGAAGTAGATCTTGCATTAGTCTTCCCTTGGTCAATTAAACCCCCACCAAATGGCATGAAATCCTGCTCCCTGTCAGCAAGCTCTTCCAAGGTGTGCCACCAAATTGTGGTTTTGTACACAATGATTCTTAATGATAGTGATGCATCCTTTGTCAGTCTCCAAGCTGACCCATGTCCTGAAGAAACTGAAGGCTAGAATAGGCAAAAGAGGATCTTGAGGAACAAAACGAAACCTTCATCAATCCATTCTAATGATGGATGCATTGAATGTTAATGTGCAAAGTGAGCCTAAAAGTCTCACTGAGTTCAGTGGAGCTTTACCTTCAACCAGTTTGCATTCCAAGTTCTCCCGAAGATGGTTTTCTTCCAAGTCAGTGTGGCCACTATAATCGCTCATATTTCGGTGAGCATCATTTCCTAGAATGACTGGTCAATCCAGCCATATAAATATGTTTCTCAGGCAGAAAGTTGGCCATGGAGTAATGATTGCTCCCCAGCTGTGGTCAGCCTCTGCTGAAGAGGAGGAGGAGAGATCCCAGGAGCTGTTGCTGTGGAAAGCCAAGCAGGCCAGCCTGCAACTCACCAGGCTTTGAAGAGCTCAAGCCAATGGGAGGAGACTGGGCAAATGGTGCATTTGTGGGCTACGAGGAATGCTGCCTGGGATGGCCAGAAGCCTCTCTGAGGCCCCTCTGGAACCAGGTAGCTGTGTGGCATTGTTTGTCTTGGATGACTGAAATAAATGTAGCATCTCTCCAAGTATAGAAATTTTGTTAGTGTAGACTAGTGTTTCCCAACCATGGCAACTTGAAGATATCTGGACTTCAACTCCCAGAATTCCCCAGCCAGCGAATGCTGGATGAGAAATTCTGGGAGTTGAATTCCAGATATCTTCAAGTTGCCAAGGTTGGGAAACACTGGTCTAGACTGCCTCAAGAGCCTAAATTTTAAATTGTCCAATTGTTTGCTTGTGGTTTTTCTCACTTTCCCACTTCCCTTTTCATCTATGGTTTGCAATGATTTTATGGCATGGCTGGGAGCTTTTTAGTAAAAGGGGACATAAGTGTTTTAGCGTAGATTACTTCTTTTCCAACAGCAGGTAAGTGTGATATTTTCTTTTTGTTTGCAATGCATCTGTGTGATTTTGTCATCTTGCTTGCCATGCACAGGTGAATTGTTCCTGGTCACATTGATCTTTTTATTTCCCCTCATCTTTTATTTTTTTCACCAATTACACAAACATCCATACACCATATTATTAAAACATCCATAATAATGTATTTCTACCCAAAATATCATAAACATATATCCTCAGTCAGCAGACTAGCAATTTGAGAACCCTAACTCCATTCCAATGTTGGAGCTATCTCTTATACCTTATATCTTTTCCTTTATCCATATTTATATATTTAATATATTCTACCAGGTATATTTACTACTTGTATTATTCTAATGCTGCCTCCTTCCTCCACATTGATTTTAAAGATTTTCAATGCTCCGCGGTTGGCCACAAAGAGATGTAGACTGTGACATGGGGAGAAGGAGGGAACAGGCCCTTGGCACTCTCAACCAGGTTCCCAATGAAATAAAGGCAGCTGGGTTTTGTTTTTCCTCTCCGTGTCAATTAAAAGGCTAGTGCAGCTATCAAAATATCCCCAGGTGTCAATCACTTCTGTCAGCTACCCAGGCAGGGGGTAGATGGTAGCAGAGGCACACAAGGGCTCAGTCACAATGTAATCACAGTGTACTGTATTGGGTAGCCAGTACTGTGAACGTTTCCCAGAATTTAATTAACACAATCGTATGATATAACTCCCTAAGTATTTTTTTTCCTTATTGTCTTTAAGTAGCTTAGCAGATTTGACGGTGATCAGGGACTGGCCCAGCGCTAGTGTTTCATTAAAGAGCAACCCTATACACACATGACGTTAGGGAAGTAGAGTACTCATGGCTACTCTAGCAGAAGGAGGATTACTATGTCTAACTGAGTTTAGTCCAGGTGGGAAGAAAACACGCAACTTTAAAAGAATGTGTGCTTTAGAAGCGGACATGACCTTCATGGATTGGAAAAAAGTAGGGTTGGGTTGTATGAATGACCTTATCCTCAAACTCGTTTTAAACATTTTTACCCTCGGGTTGATGCCTGAATGTCACATGGTGAAATTGTGTAGGCTGCTAATAGAGGAAATTCTGAACAATGAGATAACAGTTTCAAACTATACAGTAGTTGCTACACAGCTTGTACCCCCTGGCTGAGAGATTCTAGAGATCAGGGTCGGTGGGGGTGGGGGTGGGGGTGGAAGGAACTTTCAGAGATTTCTTAGTCAGAACTTTTGCTTTGGAGGAATCTGAAATCAAACAGGACAAGCAGAGCCATGGATTGCACAGGATCTTCAAACCGGTAAGGATGTAGTGGTCAGAGGGAAAGGCCTTGATGGACAGGAAGATGAGGAAGGAAGAGCCACTACTAAGACAGATTAGATTTTTTTTAAAGGTCTGAGTTCAAGGCAACAATGCAATGTGTATAAATATCTCAGACAAGCCTCCTCCGTTCACACAAAGATAAAATGGGGTGGGAGTGGGGGTTAAGCACATTCAGACTTGTAGAAATATTCTGCAACAATAAAATTAGCATTGACCTACATGGCATTGATTTACCAGTTTGGTCTATCTTAAACGGCTGATAAAGACACAGCAATACTTTGTTAGTCCAAAAGCCTATCCAAAAACATTGCTACTGTGAGATGCTAATCCTCTCTAAGGGATGCCAAAGAACAATATTATGCTACCCACTTCCTTTCTAAAATCCACATGAAGCGACTAGATGAGACTATTCATCAGCATAGGACAAAATATCATCAATATACAGATGATCCTCACTTGTATATCTGTGTCCCAAGCTGACCAAAGGTTGCGAGTCTGATAGTTACTGGATGGGAAAGAACAGGTTGAAGCTTAATCCTGATGTGACTGAATAACTATGGAATTCCCCTCCCCTTGACCCAGAGATTTTCCATATTTATCTCTGAATGGAGTTGCACTGCCCCCGATAGAGTTGATGCTTGAAGAGCATGGAGCAGTTATGGCTGACAAGCTTTTGTGCAAATCCATCATCTCACCAATTGTGCCTGTTCTTGAATCAGGAGGCTCATGATCAACTCATGTCTTAATCACCTCCCAGTCATCTACCCGGGGCTGACTTTAAATTTGCAGAATTTGGAAGTTATAGCCAGCCTATTGCTAGCACAGGCAATTTTGAGTACCTCATAAATGCCCATATAACCCTAGTGCTCCCTGAAAAGCAGTGGCTTCCAGTGGTCTTTGATGTGCAATTCAAGATGCTGGTTGTCACCAATATTGTCCATGGCATGGCTATTTGCAGAAGTACCTGCCTCTGACCTTTCCTGTTCTTTCCATCAGATCTGGCAAGATCAGAATGCTTTGAGTCACTTATTTGAAGCAGTGTCACCTAGGATGCCCCTGGAGGAGTGTCTTCTCTGCCATCATGCCTGCCTTGCGGTCTCACGTGCTGGCGGGTTTTGAAACCTTGGCTATTCCCTCAGGAGTTGGGCCAAGATGTACAGTAAGTAAACCTGGTCAGATGTTTGTAAGGTGCAGGGTTTTTTGAGGATCTTAATGCAGTGCATTGCATTGTTATAGTTATTTTATTTGGATTTAGGTGGTGCATTGTTTTAATTACTGCTTACAGAAGCCCAGGATTGAAGGAGCAATATGGAAATCCATACAATTCATTTAAATGGACAAATTTGGTCGTAATAGTACAAATATAGCACAATATGGATCAAGACAACACATTCACAGGTCCTTGCAAATATAGCTGGTATTAACTAATAAATTGCAAAGGAAAAGGCAATGTTTAAAATACTGTAGCCATAGATCCAGTCTCCATGAACTAGTATTAATACTGTGATGCTACAGCACAGAATGGTGTCTCTGCTGAAGATGGCAGGCATTTGTATCTATATTTGGATCTCTGCTATTTTTAGAGCTTTAAGAGTAAACTATCCGGAGTTTAAAGCTAAGAAGCTTGTATTTAATTTGGAAATGACTAAACAACTGGAACAACTCAGATCATTTCTTACCGCTACTTTCTAAGCCAATTAAAGCATCCAGCTCATCAACCTTCACAACATATTGTAATGATCTAATAGGAAAGTTTCCAATCTGTGAATCACCAAAATTAAATTATTCCTTTCAAGGAAACCAAACCAAACCATAACAGTAGAAGCTTTAAAAAAACACTTACAGCCAGTTCAGGTCAGTTAGGTATAATTTGAATACAGGAATAATTGCCAAGGCACACACACCTGTTCTTTGTAGATGGGAACAAATTCAGAATAGTTTTCTAGAGTCTGTGCTCTAAATTTTGTATTAAAACTGCCAAGCTACTACATATTTTTCTTCAGTTAAGAATGACCTATGCCTTGTCTTGTAGTTTCTTTAAATCTTATCATTAGTTCCAGTGCAAAAACATTAAATGCACAATTAAAATATGAAAATTCACAGAGAGGGGTGACACATAAATTTAATGAATGAACAAATAAACACATTAATAAATAAAACACTCTTCTTCTTCAGTCCAAGCCAATCATTTGAATAATGGATGTAAATGCATGCTTTTGGGAGGCTTCTCTACATATTTTTGAAATATTTATAAAGATGAAATATCTTTGCATTAAAGATATTTGTTTAAATGAAGTCCTGTTGACTTTTTTCCCTTGCTAGTGTACCCAAAATTCATTATGCATAGAATACATAGTATAACAGTTGGAAGGGATCTTTGATGTCTTCTGTTTAAGCTCGTGAGAAGGAGACCTTATACCATTCCAGACAAATGATTGTCCAATCTCAAACACTTCCAGTGAAGGAGCAGCACCCACAACCTCTGGAGGCAAGCCATTCTAGTGATTCATTAAAATTTCTTCTTAGCGGTAGGTTAGACCTCTCTTTAATGATCTTCTACCTGTAATTTCTTGTTCTGCTCTTGGATGATTTGAAGAATAGATTGACCCACTCTTGTGACAGCCCAACAGAACTACTATTATGTCACCCTTAGTCCTTGCTCCCTCTATTATTAATCATACAATTTAGCCTTCGTACCTCTTATCATCTTCATCGTTCCTCTCTCTACTTTTTCTAGGATCTCAACATTCTTTTTGTCTCATGATAACCAAGACTGGATGCAGCGTCCCAAGTGTAGTGTCAATAGTGTAGTATAAAGCAACACTATAACTTCTGGTGTTCTTGATCTACTCTGTTAATGCAGCCTAGGACTGTGTTGACTTTTTTGGCAGCTGCAGCACACTGTTGGCTGATTTTAAGTGATGGCTTACTAGGACACCTAGATCCCTCTCCCAGTTACACTGTTGAGCTAGGTGCCATCCTGTGCATTTAATTTTTCTTGCCTAAGTGTAAGCCCTTACTTTTCTCACCACTGAATTGGATTGTATTGAATAGGGCTTAGTGTTCAAGTCTTGAATTCATTTTCCAAAGTGTTAGCTATTCTTCCTAGCTTGCTGTCATCGGCAAATCTTATGTGTTTCCCTTCTGTCCACTCATCTAGATCATTGATGAAAATGTTGAAGGGTTTTAGACTTAAGACAGAACCTTGAAGTACCCCACTGCATGTTTCCCTCCATGTAGATGTAGTTCCATTGAGGACTATCCATCAATGGTACTGCCTACCCACATTATAGGAAGTAGGCTGCGATCTAATTTGTCAAAAGCCTTACTGAAGTCTAGATAAACTACCACCCCTGTCCTAATGTTTCCCTCTTATTAGTACCTATATCATGTATATAAACAATATTATACTGTATCTATGTATACTACCAATACGTACTTGACAAATAAATAAAATAAAAATAAGTAAATAGTTGCTTTGTCTGTTTTTGACAATTCATGATGTCTTCTAGCAATCGCCTTGCTTGTTTCTAGTTGCTCATAAATCTACTACTTAACTATCTTTTCCAGGATTTTCCCAGGTGTTGATGTCAAGCTGATTGCTCTAGTTTCTTGGATCCACTTTTTTTCTGTTCCTTTTTGAAAGGAAAATTTTATTTCCAATGTTCTATTTTATTTCCAAATCTGATTTCCCAAAAATTGGCAATGGAACTGACAATGGAAGCTGGAAGGGAAGAGACAGAAGTGGAAAAGTTGGCATCCAGTTTTCTCCCTGAAGCAGAAACTACCTCAATTTCCTCAGCTGAAAATATGTGGCATCTTATACTCCATAGACTCCTGTCTCCCAGACTTCAATCTAGGCAACAACTTTTTAAGTCTTTGATCTACATATGTTAAAATCAAATCTCTGCAATTTTGGGAAGAAGAATTGTGCCATTGGTTCTATGGTATTAAATTATAATACTCTATGTGAGTCTTTCTAACAGTATTCCCTCTCCTGGGCACCTACAAATATGCATATTTTAAATTCCTAACATCTTTCCATATGGTTGATTGTTAAGTTGCTTAATAAACTGAAATTGCTGCAAAGATTTTGTTTCCTTTCTGGTGAAAGAAAGGCTTCATATAAACTTATAAACAAAACAAAAAATGTCAACTTTGTGCGGCAATACCACTCCGATGTTGGGTTTCACCTTGGTGGAGAAGGGGAACTTTGTTCCAACCTAGCTAGAAGATGGTATATCTTCCCATATGTTCAGATCGAATGTCAATTTCCTTTTCTTCAGTTCAGCGGGATCAAAACAAACGGAGACCGTAACTGAAAAGACAAGCAGGAGTGGCAAATACCACATTTTTTTTCAGCAGAATATTCCAGCCCTGTTATTTGCTTTAGACTATTATTGCTCTTATTGCTGTCATTTGTCAGTGCTTTAGAAGGCGTTCTTCCCTGATAATCCCGGATGCCGATAATGCCAGCAATCTTCAAGTGTGTCTAAAATCTTGTTGACAGTCATTAATATATTCTGTCAGCAGTTGTGTTCTCACAGCCAACTGCTTTGTTACAAAATCTTCCAAGTCTTGCAGTTGGAAAATTCTACTCTTCCTTTACATGTACAAATCCTCCACATAAACATCACTGATTGTCATATAGCTTTCACTTAATGATTAGTGACTTTATTCAATCTATCAACCTGGGGCAAAGGTTAATTTGGTCTCTTGGGACATCCAGCAAAACCTGATCTGATAGACAAACTTCGTCTGGCCCAGATGGTGTACAATCCTAACAGAAGAGGTGTTGCAGAGGCAGAAACTCGGGGGGGGGGGGGGCTCATTATGGGGAAGAAAGATCATTCCTTTTTTCTGTACACAGAAAACGATAGCCCCGAGACAGGCTAGGAAACCACAAGAGGTAAATGGTAACTATATACTGTGAAGTGTTTTATATTTTACATACCTGGCCCAGCAGACGTCTTTAAGAATGCCATGAAAAAGCCTAGGATAGCACGTAGCATATGGCAGAGCTGCCACAAGACAAGTTGTCACAGGCTCAGGTTTCCATAAAGAAAATTGTCCATTTGAAAAACAAACTACTCCATCACGGGCATATGCTACCTCTATTAACAACAATGCAGATTTATTTTGACTGGATTACATTAGATTTATCAGAGTCTTGAAAGCTTCTTTTATTTCCTGTAATGAAATGCTTTTTTATAAGTAGGAAGGAAACACAAAAGCAATTTGTAAAAATGAGGCAGGTAGCAGAGAGAATGGGTTAAGATGGGAACGTGAATAGGATCCATTCAGTTTCATCTGCCCCTGTCACTCTTCCCCTTTGAAAGGGGAGCCACCTTCCTTCATCACATATTCAGATGGAGGAATATGGGGATGCGGGATGGCTCCTGCCAGTTGAGCAACATCTATCTCTCCCAATGCAAGAAGGCACTTTCTAGCCAAAATCAGTTCAGGAGCCCATCTGGCCCATCAGAAAAGGGATAGGATGTAGCCTCCTCTTGATGGTTTATCCAGGTGTGCCTTTCAAGGCAAGATGGATGCATTATTAAAAGAAGAAGACAATAAGTTCCCATCTCATCTTTCCTGCATCCTGCGGAGTACTTAGAAATATAAAAGGAGCCCGGTTTGGGACTTACGACTTACAGATAAAGGTGCAGCTTCTTTTTTTCTTTCATAAGGCAAAAGGAATCCAATCATCAATAGCAGATCTCAGCCTTTAAAAAAAATATCCCTAACACTCTGGCCCTAGAATCAAGAACAGCCTGAGAATGCAAGCAATCCTGCCATTAGACACTACTGTATGCAGAAAACCTTTATGAGACATAGTGACAATAAAAACACTCGTACTATGTGTTCTGTCTGAGGTGCAGAATCTGAGACTGTAAAAGCAAAACTTTGCGTGCCAGGGATAGTTTTCAGCTGAGTGCAGTGGGATTGGAAGGTATCCCATTTAATGGACAGGGAAGGAAGGAAGACGATCTTAATTGATATACAATATGCAAATTCTTCCATTCTTTAATGACAGACTCTTGAAAATGATTCTTGACATGATAACGTTCTTTATAGAGTGACCAGTATTTCTAATATAATGCAGGCATAATTTAGATGTTGCATTGTAATAGCACTGTAAAGAAGTACAAGCAGAGATGCCCTTAACATATGTATGTTTAGCTTTATGACTGGACTGAGCTGGACTGAGTGTGTATGACTGTGTAGTTAATGGGTTTTTTATACATGTATTTTAATTTAGTTTAATTTTAACGTTAGATTTGTATTGTATTGTACTACTGTCTTGTGAGCCGCCCCGAGTCTTCGGAGAGGGGAGGCATACAAATCTAATAAATTCAATTCAATTCAATTCAATTTATTATATCGTCAACGTAGATGGATGATAACCAAATTTTTAAAGCACTATTTGAAGAGTCCACAAGACTGAAAAATAATCTGTGGCTGAATTATTTTGATGTTAGGGTTAAATCCTGAAGCTATTGGCTCGGCAATATTGAATATTCTCTACTCAAAGTTTTTGCATTTTTTAAGTGCATGGTAATAATGGATGTATTATGTGTAGTCTCTGTAAAGGCCTTCTGCATGATCTTCGGTGCTTCTGAAGCTTCAGAAGCTGCAAGGCATCTGGACCAAACAATGAACAAAAGAAGCGTTTTTTTCTGCATTGTCATTCAAACTTTTTTTTGATAAATTGTATTCCTTTTATAAAATCTCAAAAGTTCTAAAGTTGTCATTACTTATAGCTGATTAAAGTAAGAATCCCATTTTCAGCTCATTTTTTTCACACATAGAAAGGGATCACTCTCCCTATTTTTATACTCACTTTCATCTCTTGAGCTTAATCTCTTGATCTTAGAACTTGATGTTCATAAATTTAGATAAGACCAACATTTTCTGAGGTTTCTTTCCCCTAATCCTTTTGATGGTACAAATAAAGATGGAGAGAGAGAAACTGGGAGAGAATTGTGACATTCGTACAAACATAGTCAAAATTGTGGCATTAACGAGGCTAAATGCATTTTAAGCAAAAGCCTCTGTTTGGTATTAAGCCTTAGGCTTTCCACAAACTTCTTCACAACATGTTTCAATCTATAGCTGCTAGTTTCTCAAGAGTAAATTCTAAATAATGGAATAGGGTTTTTTTCCTCTATTAGATTGTGGCATAAACTAAAAGCGCCCTCTGGTGTCAATATGTATTTATATTGTAATATTTATTTATATAGTAAGGTTTCAATTGGTCAAGTAAATTAATTTAAAGGTAAATATATCTACCGTATATCTATACACACACAATAAAATAGTCTTAAATTATTTATATTAATCAAATTATTATTTTATTGGCAAACAACTAAAAGCATGAAAAGAATAGAAATATTTAAAAAGAATTATATATATATATTTTAAAAACTTACTTCCAGAAAGAGCTTATTCACATCCAGTATCAAGTTCCTGCCGGAACGTGGGGGGGAGGGATGGTGTTCTGGTAGCGAAAATGGAGCTGCATGTGTAGCTCTGTGTGACTGATGGGCGGATGTGTGCATCTGAGTGGGATTTTGCACAGGAAGCAAAATCTTGTTAGATGATGTGCGGGTGCATGAAATTTCAGCAATTTCTGGCAATTTTTTGCTTCCGCGCATGTGCAAAAGCAAAAAAAATCACCAAAATTTCACACACGAGATTTGCTTCCTGCGCATGAACAGAAGCCAAATCTCGCTGACACCCGCGCTCCAGACACATACAAGCGCCTGGCGGTCACCCAGAGATTCGCACGCATCAGCACCGGTAGCAAAGGTAAGGTGCAACCCCCGCCTGTTCACATCTGTTTTACACTATTTGAGTTTCACTATGAGATCTGGTGGATCAAATAGTATGTTCTGGAGCAATTTATTCCCAATGACCGGTCCAGTTTATTGGAATCCACAAAAAAGCTGGTATCTTTCTTTGAATTATTGTTCCTAAGTAGATCCTGTTTATGTTACATTTCCTTCTCTTGTCTTAGGTTATTTTCCTGCTTGTATCACAAAAAGACAGCCATTATTAATCCAGAAAGGTTCAGTCTTTGGAATCTCCTGCATGTTTCTTTCTTACACCTTGCTTCTTCTGTATAACTCTTTAAAATTTATTTACATCATCTTCCTGATGCCCCAGGTTAGGAAGCTTTAGGTAAGTTTGGTACAAATAAGACGAGAATATAGTATGGCCACTGATATCATGCCTCTTTGCCGTCAAACATCTGAACAGCACAAACCTTACAATACAGTGGTACCTCTACTTACAAACTTAATTCGTTCCATGACCAGGTTCTTAAGTAGAAAAGTTTTTAAGAAGAAGCATTTTTCCCATAGGAATCAATGTAAAAGCAAATAATGTGTATGGTTGGGGAAACCACAGGGAGGGTGGAGGCCCTGTTTCTTCCCAGGAGATTCCTAAAAAGGCCCCACGGAGGCTTCTCCCTGCCTTTCCTGGCCCTGTTTCCTCCCAGTAGATTCCTAGAGGGGCCCCACGGAGGCTTCTCCCTGACTTTTCCGGTTACAGTTTCGGAGGCTTGGGTTTGTAAGTGGAAAATGGTTCTTGAGAAGAGGCAAAAAAATCTTGAACACCCGGTTCTTATCTAGAAAAGTTCATAAGTAGAGGCATTCATAGGTAGAAGTACCACTGTATATGGATTGGGTTAATTGCAGTTTGAATTTAGCAAAAATTCAGCTTGTTTAATTGGGTTTAGAACATAGTTGGCAATGTATGATTTGTGACTGAGTCTGTTGAATGTTAGACCCAGCCAATTGTATTCAATTAACACTAGTTAAATAAGCGATGACATTGTGAAGTGTGAATACATTCTCTGGTTGTTGCAGCATAGCCAGGAAATTGCTGAGCAATAATGCAAATTAATTATTTGTGTAGTAGCATTAGGATACATACAGCATCTCTTATTTATTCTGCTGAGAGTAGCAGAATAAATTGTTTGGGTACCCCAAAATAAATAGCATCACATTCATTTTTCTACTGTTCTGAGGTGGGGTTCAGTTTCTGAATATCAAATTTTGGCTGTTTTCTGTTGGCATACATAAGAAAACAAGGTAAAACAAGATAAATGCATCTTGGGATGGAGCTCATGGAAAGTGAGACTCAAGACCACTATGGCCATTCCATCCTCAACCCTTCATGAAGTCTTTCAGGCTGAAACAAATGAATAAGATCATGTAGAAAGCTTGGAGAAGATTCCTGAGAATACAGAATAACAGAGTGGGATGGGATCTTCGAGGTCTTAATAAATCAAGGAATATCTCTTCCTTGAAATACAGGTTTTTACTTCAGGCACTGTCTGAAAAAGGCTTTGATGCTGGGTAAGGTGAAAGAAAAGGGGGTAGCGAGCAGCATGGTGCATGGATTCAGTTACAGTGGCAATGAGTCTATTCTTGAAGGTTCTGAAAGGCCACTTTAGAGATGGGTCATTATAAAGAAAATATTTATTTATTTATTTAATAATAATAATAATAATAATAATAATAATAATAATAATAATAATAAAAATTTATTAGATTTGTATGCCCCCTCTCCGAAGACTTGGGGTGGCTCACAACATAACAGCAATACAATATAAATACAAATGTAATGTTAAAAACTTTAAAAAACTAATTTAAAATACATTGCTATAAAAACTTATCTGTTGCACAATCATACACATTCAGTCCGACTGAACATAAACATAATAAAGGTCAGCAAAAAAGGGGGGGAGATTAATCGCCCCACGCCTGGTGGCAAAGGTGAGTCTTCAACATTTTACGGAAGGTGAGGCGGGTAGAGGCAGTTCGAATCTCCAGGGAGAGTTGATTCCAGAGGGCTGGGGCCGCCACAGAGAAGGCTCTTCCCCTGGGTCCTGCCAGATGGCATTGTTTTGTCATTTCAATCCAATTTCAACTCAACTCAATCCAATCTCACCCCAGATCACAAACTCAATCTCAAATGTAAACTAATCAATGCAAGAAGTATAATCAACAAGATGTCTGAATTCCTCATCCTACTTGACACCAACTTACTTGACATAATCTTTGTTTGTGAAACATGGCTGAATTCTTCCTATCCTGACTCCTTCATCACACAAAGTAACTACCTGGTCTTCCGGTCTGACCGTGAATCCCGCAGAGGGGGTGGCGTAGCCATATTCTACAAAAGCTCACTCAATCTAAAAAACATTCAAGTTGCACATGATCTTATCCTCCCTGAAACCTTAGTTTGTGACATTTCCCTCAACACTACACTCCGTTTCCTACTGTGCTACAGAGCTCCAAACTATGACATTACCCATGCAACAAAACTAACCTCCCTCCTAACTTGGACAACCTCCTGCCCCCATCGTGACCTCAACCTACCACACATCAACTGGTCACTAAACGAATGCTCCACCGAACCTATACATACCACCATTTATAATGCCGTCACCAGCCTAGGACTGGAACAATTAGTATCAAACAACACTAGACTCAACAACTGTCTTGACCTCATATTCTGTAACAGCAAAAGTGCTATCTATGGACTGCACACAAAAGAACCCTTCTCCAACAGCGACCACAGTACGATCAACTTCAACCTCAACCTACATCATCTTAACACTCACCAGAATAACATGGCTCCTAAGTACAATTTTAGGAAAGCCAACTATGATCTCATAGATGCCAATCTCTCAATCCTTAACTGGCAATCCTTGTTCTCTAACTGCATCACCATTGATGATCTCTACAATATGTTCTTACTCCAAATCAAAAGGCTTATAGAACTACATGTACCACTCACTTCTTCCAGAGGTAAATGAAAAAATAACATA
Organism: Erythrolamprus reginae; assembly: GCF_031021105.1. Classification (NCBI taxonomy): domain Eukaryota; kingdom Metazoa; phylum Chordata; class Lepidosauria; order Squamata; family Dipsadidae; genus Erythrolamprus; species Erythrolamprus reginae. The sequence continues at coordinate 222,191,147 of NC_091951.1, read as the reverse complement.
CCTGTCTCAATAAAGAAACTACAAACCAAAAAAAGATCCCTCTGGCGTAGAAACAAAAAAAGCCCAGTAACCAACTTTAAAGTCTGCTACAAAAGCATATGCCAACGAATAAAAGCAAAATGCCTCAACTATCACAGCAAACGAGGAAAATCTCTTTCGCACCAAGTCTAACAGAGCTTTCTATAACTTCGTCAACAAGAACCTCAATGACTCCAGACCTATTCCACCACTCATAGGACCCAATAACAAAGAATACCATGATGACCCATCCAAAGCCAACCTCTTCAACTCTTTTTTTGGCTCTGTTTTTGTTGCACCTCAAACTCACTAAAAAACCTAACCCAAATTGTCTTCACTGTAGACCACGTAAAAAAAGCAAGCTGTGACCTCAAACCTTCCCTATCTGCTGGACCAGATGGTCTCTGTGCATACTTCCTAAGGAAACTTTCTTCTGCTCTTGCTGAACCCCTAAGCATTATCTTCCAAAAATCCTTCAGGACCAGCACGCTCCCCAAGCTGTGGTCAAAAGAAGTAGTCATCCCCATTTTCAAAAAAGGAGACCCTTCACTAGTGGACAGCTACAGACCAATATCTCTTTGTTGCATCCCTTGTAAAATCATGGAATCAATTATAAATCGATCAATCACCCTTTACTTAGAATCTAATAACCTACTCTCAAACAAACAATTTGGATTCAGAAAGAAATTATCCTGCAACCTACAACTACACTGCAAAAACATTTGGACTACCCACCTAGACCAAGGAAAATCCATTGATGCAATTTATATAGACTTTTGCAAAGCCTTCGACTCAGTGGTCCACGACAAACTACTCCTAAAACTCAAATCCTATGGCATCTCAGGACTCCTCCACAACTGGATTACTGCATTCCTGTCAAACAGGCAACAAGTTGTCAAAATTGGAAGCGCCATTTCCACCCCTGTCCCTGTCATAAGCGGCGTTCCCCAGGGAAGCGTACTAGGTCCTACTCTCTTCATTCTCTACATCAATGACCTCTGTGACCATATCGAAAGCAACTGTGTTCTTTTTGCCGACGATGTGAAACTTTTCAACACCACTGACAACACACTCACTCTCCAAAAAGACCTGGACTTTGTCTCAGACTGGTCTAACACCTGGCAACTTTAAATATCAACCAACAAATGCTCTACCCTCCACATCGGCAAAAGGAATCCAAACCGCATATACGAACTGAATAAACAATCTCTCACTGCCAACCCACAATCAGTAAAAGACCTTGGAATACTAATATCGAATGACCTAAGTGCTAAAGCCCCTGCAACAATATTGCCAAAAAAGCTTCTAGAGTTGTTAACCTGATCCTACGCAGCTTCTGCTCTGGCAATCTCACACTACTCACAAGAGCCTACAAAACTTTTGCCAGACCCATCCTAGACTACTGCTCATCTGTCTGGAACCCATACCACATCTCAGACATTAAAACCCTTGAAAATGTCCAAAGATATTTCACCAGAAGAGCCCTTCACTCCTCCACTCGAAACAGAATATCCTACGAAAATAGAATAACAATCCTGGGCCTAGAAGCCTAGAACTACGGCGCCTAAAACACGATTTAAGTATTGCCCACAAAATCATATGCTGCAACGTCCTACCGGTCAATGACTACTTCAGCTTCAACCACAACAACACAAGAGCACACAACAGATTCAAACTTAATACAAACCACTCCAAACTTGACTGTAAAAAATATGATTTTAACAATTGAGTTATCAAAGCGTGGAACTCATTACCAGACTCAATAGTGTCAACCCCTAACCCCCAACATTTCTCCCTTAGACTATCCACGATTGACCTCTCCAGGTTCCTAAGAGACTAGTAAGGGGCGTACATAAGTGCACTGGTGTGCCTTTAGTCCCCTGTCCAATTGTCTTTCCTTTCTCTCACATATCATATATATTTTCTTCCTTTCATATATCCTCTCCTCTAAGTTCACTTTTACCGTTATATATATTACTACATGTCTATTTTTCTTCCTATGTATTTGTGTATTGGACAAATGAATGAATAAATAAATAAAAACTCTGTGGGACCCAATCAGCCGCTGGGATTCGTGCAGCAGAAGACAGTCTCATAGGTACTCTGGTCTGATGCCATGTAGGGCTTTATAGGTCATTACCAACATTTTGAATTGTAACTGGAAATAAATTTATTTATTTATTTATTTATTTACCTTTTTTTATGCCATCCTTCTCCTTAGACTCAGGGCGGCTTACAACATGTTAGCAATAGCATTTTTAAACAGAGCCAGCATATTGCCCCCACAATCCGGGTCCTCATTTTACCCACCTTGGAAGGATGGAAGGCTGAGTCAACCGTGAGCCAGTGATGAGATTTGAACTGCTGACCTGCAGATCTAGCAGTCAGCTTTAGTGGCCTGCAGTACTGCACTCTACCTGCTGCGCCACCTTGGCTCATATACTGTATGTGGTCACCAGGAATTGAAAATGATTTGTTACAATACAATATAGAAATTGAGGATTGATTTATTATCTCTACAGCGAAAGGAGGGAAAAAAACAGTTGAAGGATGTCTATGGAAATTCTCAGTCATCCAGGTTATGGTTGTCCCAAAGGTGTTTTTTCAAGAGGTATCTGGCCTTTTCTTTGAAAACGTTTTGCTTCTCATCTAAGAAGATTCTTCAGCTCTGAAGGGGGGGGGGAAACAACCCAAAATGTCCAGTTTCTTCTTGAAATGTCACTTTTGGGATAGTAGAAGATGTTTTCCTGCCTTTCCAATCCTAATTATGTGACCAGTGACCAAGGGAAAGGACTTTGGTGGCAGATTAATTCTCAAAAGCATCAATGTCCAAGTGATCAAGGGAAACCATTTCCTATCTCCCCTTGCTGATAAGATGATTAAAGGTACTGCATTAACTTGTAAGACATAAAAGTAGAGTTCTGTTTTCAGTGAAATTCCACCCGGTGGCTGCCAGGGCAACTAAATCAGATTTTACAGACAAAATGATATTCTTTGCATTGGATGAAAAAAAAACCCCTCCTTTTTGCATTATTCAGTAGGAACAGCAGTTTCCATATCACATTTTTCCTAATGTATATCACTAGTTCTGGGTAAACTATAAATAACATTTTCAGAAATTAAAGTAAAATATCAATGTAAAGCACTGAAAGTAAGGCAAGCAACGAACTGGAAGCCACTTTGCACGTGGATATGGATAACTAATGTGGACATGGAGGGGGAAGGAAAATTTTTAAACATCTGTTCTCCAAAAGAAACGTTAAGTGACAGGTAAAAACCACTTCAGAAAGTTCAAAGACTCACAGACCTTTCTCAGATTTCAGAAGTATCACTCTGCCTCTTCATATATTATTAAAAACATGAATTTAAGATAAAAGAATTGGAATATGTAAGTCAATAGTTATAAGGGTCTTTTATTAATTGGGTTTGCATAAAAGTTGTTTGATTTTATCTGAAAATCAATTTGTTTATTTCTTTCATTTTGTGCGGAGAATCTAGCAAGGAGTTTATGAGAAAAGCACATTCCTTCACCAATTAAACACTTTGCCTTCAAGGTTGCTTTCATTTGGGCTTTGGAAAGGCCAGAAGCAAACCATCATTTTTAAAAAATTGGAAAGGTATAAAATGTGGGACAGCAAAAATGGTTTTGTTTGGCACCAATTGCTGATGAAATTGGCATGAAATAGTGTGCTAGGACTGCTCTGTAGATGAATGAGAATCTTTGTCCGTTTATGAATATGGAAGTTTTTCAGGTGAGAAGATGGATGAAAAGCAAAATGAGAGAAACCTCAAAAGCAACAGCTGGTTTAAAAGCACATGTGCTGTGGTATCTGTCTATAAGTAAGTCTTATAACAGCAATTATTTCCAAGAACAGCAATAGCATGAATTATAATGTGCAAATTGTGTTCGGTGAAGTGATAGTTTGGGGCAAGTCGCATTCGAAAGCATGGGCACAAATTTATTTCTACTGAATCCCTTTCTCTTCTTTCTCCATACCAGGCTATGTACATCACATTTAATTCAGACCTCAGAGGAAAATTAGATGATTCAGAATTGCACAAAGTTCAGCATTAGGAACAAAAAAAGATATTTTCATGACTGTAACCTCTCAAAATGGATGAAAGGCTTGCAGATAATTGCTCATTGGTGATATTTGTACATATCCATCTCCCCCCCTCCGGGTTAATAAAGTGTACTTTAAAAATATATTTTTAAAAGGTCCACATTAGTAACATAATACAATCTTACTGATTGACCTTTCCACTAAATATGTAGGGTGGCAGAAATTAAAACTTTTCTGAAGTATATAATCTTTGAATGTTTCCTTAATTCATTTTGCTCATAATTAAGTTGCAGTATGTTCTGTTTTTTCAGTCATGATGTTTTTGATTGGCTGGTAACTGAATCTCCCTCCCACATCTCACCAGTACGAGGAGTATGTGAAACCAAGAGCTGTTGATCCTCACTCAGAGATAAACCTGTCGCCCTGCCTTGGAAGGTGGCCTGAAGGCTGGAAAAAGCTTACTGCACTTAAGCGGTTGTGAGCTGTGCAGATCTATATTGGGCAGTAGGGAGAGGGATAAATCAAATGGCATCCCTCTTTGAAATAGAAAAGGACAGCATTGGTGGGTTAAAAGTAGACTCCTTCAGCTATTCAAAAGGGTAAAATGATGCCTCAAGCAAACTGAGGTGGAGACAGTTTCAGTAAGACTCATGGCACTGAGCAGATTTTCTGAGGTGAGAAAAGCATAAATAACAGATATGAAGGAGGAAAATGAACCAGCGCATGAATGAGGAATAAACGAATTGCAGGAGAAACAGTTGTATTGTTGTAACCGTTTCAGCTTGCAAGACTTTGGCAACCTTTCCCATTTAGGTATAATTTTCTAGTACACTGTTGGATATTTGTCTGGCTATAGGAACTTTAAGGGGGAAAATATATACCAACTTTACTTCATAATTTCTAACATTTTTTAAAAAGCATAGGCCCATCCTCAAAATGTATTTTTGTCTGTGTCAGTTTACTAAGGCTAGAATTGTGGAATTCTTTATTTTGATCACTTCATTGATACCCTTCTTCAGATCTTCCGAAGTGCTCTTACTGTCTAGGTCAGTGATGGTGAACCTATGTACAGGTGCATAACCACATCCATAATTCTCTGCCCCCCATGCATGCGCATATGACTCCCTTGCTCCCAGGATGCAATGCCACACCCGTTTTTCACTCCCCTCAGGCTTCAGAGTCTTTCTAGGAAGTTGGGGAGGGCAAAAATGGCCTCCCCCCCCTCGGAGGCCGAAAAGAGGCTGTTTCCCGACTCCCAGTGGGCCCAGAAGGCCCTAAAACTGGCCAGAATAGAATAGAATTTTTTATTGGCCAAGTGTGATTGGACACACAAGGAATTTGCCTTTGGTGCATATGCTCTCAGTGTACATAAAAGAAAATGTACATTTGCCAAGAATCATGAGGTACAACACTTAATGATTGTCATAGGGGTCAAATAAGCAATGAGGAAATAATCAATATTAATAAAAATCTTAAGGATACAAGCAACAAGTTACAATCATACAGTCATAAGTGGAAGCAGATGGGTGATAGGAAAAACTAGTAGTAATAGTAGTGCAGATTTAGTATATAGTTTGACAGTGTTGAGGGAATTATTTGTTTAGCAGAGTGGTGGCATTTGGGGAAAACTGTTCTTGTGTCTCGTTGTCTTGATGTGCGGTGCTCTATAGTGACATTTTGAGGTAGGAGTTGAAACTGTTTATGTCCAGGATGTGGGGAGGAGGGCTGTCAGTAAATATTTTCCCCACCCTCTTTTTGACTCGTGCAGTATACAGGTCCTCAGTGGAAGGCAGGTTGGCAGCAATTGTTTTTTCTGCAGTTCTGATTATCCTCTGAAGTCTGTGTCGGTCTTGTTGGGTTGCAGAACCAAACCAGACAGTTATAGAGGTGCAGATGACAGACTCAGTGATTCCTCTGTAGAACTGGATCAGCAGCTCCTTGGGCAGTTTGAGTTTCCTGAGTTGGCACAGAAAGAAATTCTTTGTTGTGCTTTTTTGATGACATTACCAATAATAAACATTTTATTTGACTGTTATATTCTATGCTGATAATAAATATTTTATATGATTGTTCAAAAACTCAGAATATTGGGAAACAGTGCAATTAGTTAGTGGCCTGGGAGAACCTCTCACATCCTTCACTGCAAGCTAGCGGCTATAACAGAAGATCACTCAAGCAATCTGTTAATGATATGAATTGAATCTAGGGGGATCCTGGGCTGTGGAAGGAATCCCTGAACATTACTAATTCAGGATCAGTTTTGGTCATAGAATGTTATTTTGTTATTAAAACTCACACATTTGGTAACCTTCAGACCAGTGTGCAGGAACTCTTGTGCTGGTCAATGCAAAGAGTGGAAAGCAATCCATGGCTAAAACAGAGTCAAGTGCCAGCATAGCTATCCATTTGAGCAATACAAAGTTTGCTTGCTTATAACTTTTTTTTTAGTTCTCTGAAGCTCAGGTTGCCTCTAGGGGCCTAGGTTGATGATCAAGATTCATTTTATTGGAAAAGCAAAAGAAAAAGTGCCAAATTGAATTTCAGACCTTTAGAGGGATTCATTCCTCTGGCCCTACTGAAGAAATTAATGAAACTGTGTTGTATAGTGGGTGCATTTTAACTATTCCACAATAACTACTTTAGAAGAGAACTATAAAAGATGTGTGCATGTGCGTCTGTGTGTGTGTGTATACTTTTAAATTATTTACTAGACTTATGAATTTAAAGATTAAAGGTTTTATCAATTGCAAGAAGACGACCAATCCATTAAAGCAGCATTAATCAATGTACAGTTTTGACTCTAAAACATCTTTACACAAGAAACATCTATTATTTGACAACTAGTTATTCTTTCCTTTTACATAGTTTAATTTGAGTATAGTTTCTCAAGGGTATCTATTGCTCAAGTTCTATAAGCATATATAATTCAATTTATCCAATCAGTCACATATTTAAATGCCTGAACAGTAATAGTTTTAGATGATGATAAAATTTCAAACAAATTAGTTAAACTTGTTATAATACAACAATTATGAGAAAGATATTAATCTTCATAATAGAGCCGTGGTGGTATAGTGGTATAGTGGTTAGAATGCAGTATTGCAGCCACTTGTTCCAAAGTGGGTAAAAGGAAGACCCAGATTGTTGGGGAAATAGGATGACTCTGTAAACCACTTAAAGAGGGCTGTAAAGCACTGTGAAGCTATATATAAGTCTAAGTGTTGTTGCTGTTAATCAGGCAAAATGCAAGCTAATATTTTAAGAATACTTCTATTAATATTGCACCTTGTTCTTTGTGGTATCATTTTTCCTTTTATCTTAAGATGTAGAGTTGGAATTGCCATCTCCCCACATTCACCCTTACCAAACAAATCTTCAAAAATCCAGTTTGCTAGTTCCTCCATCATGTTTAAGATAAATGTTTTATTTTATGTATAATATATTTAACTGCGTGTTAGCAACTTACCTCAGACAATCAGTCACCAAAAATCACAGGATATTAAGCATGATTCCCAATGTTACATTCCTAGTTTACACTCAAGATTTCATGTTAGTGAAAGCATTTTGGTGATAGTCTAAATGAAAGGACCGATTGTGCACATGACCAAAAAAGGCAGCAGCTTAGCCGATGACTTGAAGTGTTTGTCCTATCATGAAGCTGAATAGTTTGTCAGCAGAACTGTATATCCCTTCTCTGTATGAGTGAGAGAGAGCTCTTTGCCAGCATGAGTCATATTTAGGGTATCAGTTCCTACAACGCATTTACCAAGGTGAAGGCTGTACTTGTGTTTCATTTGCGCCCCTATAATAGCCTTTGAAGCTGCATAAGTATTGCCCTTTTCCTCTTACTTTAAATAGCAATTATTTTTACTGGCTATAGGAATGGAAGTACCCTTTCCTTCCAGTCCTTAAATGTCTTTAAGGAAGTCTGGCAGGTCAGTGTTGGACTATGAAACAGGCTTGCCTATGTTGCTTAAAAGAAGGTGGTTAATTTCCTCTCTCCTTGGGTATGAAGTGTGCTGATTTAGTACAGGGACGCAAATCAGAAATGAAATCAGAAAAGAGATTGCAGGCAGCAGGGGGGGGGGGGAAATGGTTTAGCTCTTGTTATGAAGTCAAAGTCAGTTAACAAAAAAATAGGAACACAAAGCCTTAAAGAAGAATCCAACCAAATAGACTGGAAAGTAAGAAAAAAAATGGCTAAGGTTGAAGTTACATCATTTAAAAATCGGAAAGGTGTGGGACGTCGTTTCAACCATTGTTACAAAGTAGAAATACAAAATGCAGAATAACAGAGTTAGAAAGGATCTTTGGGGGGGGATAGAAGAGGAAATGGGTAGAAGGAGTAAAATACATAACTCTTTTACTTTACTTGTGATAACTTGCTCTGGAACTATCTGCTACTTTCCAAAGTACAAAGGAAATAAATGATTACATGGAAAAATAAAAATTTAGCAAGATAATCAACTAGCCAAATAAGAATTAGCTATAAGCTGGTTTGCTCATAGCTTGCTGTACAGCTGGCGAAATAGATCTGTCAACACATATATTACTGTGTCAGCCCAAAGCAGTGTTGTATCCTTGACCCCGAGGGTTGCTTTTACCATGCCAACTTTCTTTGTATGGAAAGAAAATGCAAAAGAGGAAATCTTAAAATATCTGCTCAGAAATTAGTAATCAAGAGAAATTATTATACCACAAAGGAAGGAATAAGATGTACTGGTTTACCACCTTAAAAAGAAACAATGTTTGTGCCTTTTGTTAATACCAGCTGTAACTGTAGCTGTAACTATAAAATAAATAAAACTAGGTAATCTTCAAAATGTTGAGTCTTTAGATGGAGCATTTAAAGAGTTCTAAGTAACGGTTAGCATTTTTTTAATAATATAATTTTATTGAACTCATTATGGTATAAAATGCAAATGAAACTAAAATAGTATAGGAATGAGGAAAAAGGAAAAGAGAGAAGCGTAGGGGAAAGAGGAAAGAAAAAATAAACAAACATTGACTTCTGTCTCTTTTTAGGTAAGTAGAATGAACAAAATCTTACAGCCTCAATTTTTTACTTTGGATAATAGTATAGTATATGGTAGTCATTTCAGGTTTTTTTTTAAACAAACCCTTATCTAATCAGTAAATCCCAAAATGTAAGTTTATTTTTTTCCATCTCAAACACAAAATCCGGAAGCAGTTTCCAGATAGAAACAAAATTAGATGTATTTTTCTTTTTAAAGCGTCTCTCTAGTTCCGTCAATTTCTCCACTGTGGGAACTAATACATCCTTATTTGTTTATAAAGCATTTTTGCTTCTGTCAACTAAGTCCCCCCTCCCCCAAGTTATTTTCCCATTAAACCTAGAAAAAAAGTCTCTGTATACATTCATTTTAAGAATCTGTAGAATTACAATATGAAACTTACCCCAGTATTTCTTTGCTTTGTCACAAGTGCACCAAAGATAGTAGAAAGATCCTTCCTTACCTTTACATTTGTGTCTTTATACATCTTTGAGAATTTATCAGGTGTTAAATGCCAATGATACATCATTTTATTAAACATTATTTTAAGTTATAAGTCAATGAAAATTTTAAACCCTTCATCCACTTTTGTTCCCATTGTTCAAGCACTATGTCATACCCTATGTCATCCCATTGTTCAAGCACTATGTCATACCCTATTGAATTATGCCTTGCTTCATATATTCATTCTCCAAATTCAATTTCAACAACAGTTTATAAATCTTGGCAATAACATGTTCATCATTACTACACAATACAATTTCTAATGTATTTTTTGCAATGTCAAACCCCAAACCCTTTTTGGTCTAGTTTAAATCTTTCTTTTATTTATATACATTTATAAACCAATGACAGACTCCAACTCTTCTTTAGATTTAAGAGTAGGTTCACTTTGAATGAAAGTTACTATTTGATGATAGGTCTACAAGTATGGCCTCACCATCTTTTCTCAAACTACATGTTGTAGTTTCTACATTGCAAATTGCAAATCAAAGTAATTAACATATAAGCAAATAAACAAGCTTAGAGAGCTTCAAGGACTCTATAGTTTTAAGAAATATCTGAAGTAACAAATGCAAAGAATCAGTTAGTATACTTAGGCTATATTTTTTTCAAAATATACAGTATGTTGCAAAATTCTCTAATCATTAATTTTTTTTAATTATGGAAAAACTTACATTTGTCAATTTTCAAGTAAGCATCATAGAATTTGTAATGATTACTCACCAACAAATGCATTTTATTATCATTTTACTGAAATTTATAGATAATTGGCTTTGAATATTTCATAAGATATAGACAATGACAGAAAAGGAAAAAGATAATAGCAAGTCAGATTCATATAATCAGATCCATTGAAGTAGACCCAGGACATAAGGAAATAGTAATAGTGCATTCAATCTAAGTCATCAATTCTGAATCTACTTCACTAAAAATGATCACCCAATAATAAATTTATCACATATTTTATTATGTTTTAAAATCTGGTAGCAATTTTGGGCCACTACTGTGTGTATGCTCATTGCTATTAATCCTGTTGCACTGCACTGTGCTTGAATACAAGCGGTAGCATTTAGAAAACTAGCAAGGGAAATGTATTTTTAACCGCATCACTGTGTATATAACCATAGCAAAGAAAAACAAAAAAAATGTGCTGCTGCATTAGTGTTTCCATTGAATAAAATTCACGGTAAGCTAATTCTCAAACTCCACTAGGCATCATAGAAAGTGAGATGGAGAGAAACGTGCAACAAATGCCACTGTCAGTTATCGTCAGGAAGTTTCAAAACCTATTAAAGACTCCACAGATGACAAAAGCCTATGTGCTTGAGAGAAAATTACCTTAAACTTAGAGAAGAAGATGTGATCGCATCTTTAAGTAGATTACATTCTGGGAGCAACATTAATTCTCTTCTCTAGCCTCCACATACTTGACAGAAGGAAGATGGCGCCCTCTTCTTTGCCTTGGGGAAAATTAGATATCTTAGCACTCCAGCCAGGCAAATCTTCTACTATGATTCTGCTCTCTCTTGACCTTCCACGTTCTATATGAAGCCCAGACAACTTTCCCACATTTCTCCCCATTTAGTTTTTCTATACTGAAAAATGTTACTCTTGAAATGTGACCTCCTACTTCCCTGTTCCCACCACCATCTTCCCTATCGAGTTCCACTTTAGGAATCCAGGCTATGAGACCTTTATGGTGTAGAAGGCCCAGAGCTCCCTGTCTCAGGAAATCCTCCCCTTCAGCAGGGATGGTATTTTTGAATTGTGTTTATTTGTTGGCACCCTGGTGTGAAAGTGCTTCCCATCAACTGCATATTAATCTTGTCAGCAGTTTGGAACTTAATTTTCCTCCTGTGATGCTCTGGCTAATTTACAGCTTTTGTATAAATTGCCATCTCGTATTTAGACTGGAGGGACCATTGACAGCGGGGGAGTTGGGGGGACGACTACAATGTTTTAAGAAAATAATCCTATCCAAATATAAATATATTATATATTAAAAGTATAGATTGGCTTCTTTGGAACATGTGTAAAGTAATATTGACACCTCTTTGCTGAATAGTTCCAATATTTCCCTCCTCCCTTTGTGGAACAAAATTTTGGGAATAAAATAAGCAGCAATTCCAGGGTTGCTCTTGGGTTGTCATCAGTGGTGGGATTCAAAAATTTTTACTACTGGTCTGTGGGCATGGTGCGGTGGGCGTGGTAGGAGAAGGGTACTGAAAAATCTTCATTCCATTCATTCATTCATTAATTTATTAATTAATTATTGTGTGTATTTGTTTGTTTGCTTGTTTATTTTTATTTCTATGCCACCCAACTCCCATTCCAGGGAAAGGATACTGTAAAATCTTCATTCCAATCAGCTGGGATTCAGGAAGCAGAGAATAGATAGGGGCGGGGCCAGTCACAGGGGATATTTATTGGTTCTCCAAACTACTCAAAATTTTCGCTACCGATTCTCTAGAACTGGTCAGAACCTGCTGAATCCCACCTCTGGGATGCAGAAACTACACTCCAAGATGTAAATTCATTAAATAAGGCAATAAATAATATTATTTTACTTCTCTGTTGTGAAACATTTAGGGACCCGACCACTGCAACACCATTATCTCTGCACCCTTTCTAGAGTCTCAACATCTTTGCATAGTGCTGGCCAAAAAATGGATGCAGTATTCCAAGTTTGGTCTCAGCAGTAAAAAGTAGTACTAAACTTCACATCTTGATACTATTCCTCTGTTGATGCAATTGACAACTGCATTCGCTCTTTTTTTTAGCAACTAGAGCTTTTCCTAGAACTGTTATCCATCCATTCCTTGTGAAACTGCAACTATCCTTGTGAAACTGCAACTATCCCGTACAAGCATTCTGCCCTACTAGAGTTACAATATCTTGACAGCAAAATCCAGACAACCACAAAAGAGCTGAAAGGGAGGAAGTTGTACCTCTTTGCTGTCCTTTAGTGGCTTGTCTTAATTTTTACAGCTAATGTATAGGAGTCATCTTCATTCGATCTATGAGTAAAGTCATTGTACATCAACAATTATTCAAATTTGTAGAATCAGGCAATTTTTAAAAAATATTGTTGTTTAGTGTAATGGGTGTGTGAAGTTGAGCATTGGCTAGTGAATATAGTCAAACTGAGTTGAAATTTTCTTCACAAATATATTCTGAACTTGAAGAACTATATCACCCTAAAACCCATTTCCTCCCACTTTGTATGATTGTATGACTGTAACTTGTTGCTTGTATCCTTAACATTCTTACTAATATTGATTGTTTTCTCATTGCTTATCTGACTTCTATGACAGTAGTTAAGTGTTGTACTCCATGATTCTTGACAAATGTATCTTTTTCTTTTATGTACATAGAGAGCACCAAAGACAAATTCCTTGTGTGTGCAATAACACTTGGCCAATAAAGAATTTTATTCTATTCCTATTCCTATTCTACATCATGCCAATAATTCACTCCATTATTTCATGTGAACATCAATATTTCAAATGAAGCCTCCAACTTTCCCAATAGCCATATTTTAGAAATGTGTATCAGATTTACTTTCTAGGGATAGATACGATATCTCCAACTTCATAGCATAAGATTTCACAAAGCTAAAATAAATAATTGTAATGTTATGAATGATACAGTTTTCAGAAAACAAATGCAAAAATCCTGCCCCTCCCCACCCTTACTTCTACTAGAAAGGAGAGCAAAAGAGAGGAACCTGACAAGTTTTAGGAGTAAACTTAGGACGCTGCTTGTCAGTATTGTATTCTTCTCAATCCAAAAGTTGCTTGGCTGCCTGTTTAAAACTGATTTGATCTTTGCTTGCATATTTGCTAGAAATAAGATCTCAAAGCTAAGTTGAATGCTCCAGCTTATCACCTAGTTTCAATATGGATGTAATTTGGTTCTCTGTTTCCAACCATGATTGACTAAATACTGAACACGATAAAAGCAAATAAAAGCCAATGCTAAAAGTTGGTACATATGGTGGACTGAAATCATGTAACCACTTCAACCTGTGTAAATCCATAAAGGAAAACTTGAAAAGAGAACAGCCAGCCTGACACAAGCTCAGTTTACAGGCTTGTGGTTCTCTTTCTATATACAGGTAAATATGTAAAAATGTGACATAAAGTGTACTATATTTGGTGATAAAGCTGAGGTGAAATTGGGTATGATCATTTCATTATGTTCAGTATAAAGTCTAATTTTAATACAACCTTTCCCCTGTATTTCCTAGCTCTCACATTTTCATTCTGCATTAATTTGCTTCCTTACCAGCCATAATTCAGCTAACAAAACCATTCCATTCAGCTCATATTTAATGCAATTTGCATTTCATTTCATTCTTGAGAGAAAGGGAAGGCTTGAGCGTTCTGTGGTTTCACACATTACTTTCTATTCCTATTAATCTCTGATCTTCATGACTGGTTTTATTTCAAGAGGATTTGAAGTGACATAATTATAGTCAAACTGGTGGGGATATTTTAAGAAAATAGTCCATTGTGAAAAAAGTCAGGTTTTGGGGATAGAACTATTGAGACAGGAGTGTTTTCAATTAATTTCTAATTAAATAAGGAAAGCAAGTTTGTGAACTTAGAGAGATCTTCCCAGTAAAAGTTTATCTCATCAGTCTCAGTCTTACATTCCTCCAGAACAGGATCATTGTTTAAATCTTAGGCACGTTACACGATCTGAACTAGCAGAGTAATTTAATAAAATATAAATATTTTTCTTCTACGAGTCTACAGTATCCTAATGAATGAAGAAAACTCTTTCTTCCCAGCAGAGGGTGCCTGCTCCATTTCTCTGCCTTCCCATCAAGACCAGCACAGATTTTTGTTCTAAACAGGGTTCTTTTGGAGAGAAAAGAGTGACCTTTCTTTGATAATAGAGCGCTAACTTTCCTCCATGAAAAGCTGGAATGTTGGGACTCGGAGATCAAATTAAAATAATAATAATAAAACAAATAAATAAAATAAAATAAAATAATCTGTTTCTGGTCACAATTCAAAGTGTTGGTAATGACCTTTAAAGCCCTACATGGCATTGGGTCAGAATACATCCGGAACTACCTTCTGCCGCAAGAAACCCAGCGGCCGATAAGGTCCCACAGAGTTGGCCTTCTCCGGGTCCCATCGACCAAACAATGTCGTTTGGCGGGCCCCAGGGGAAGAGCCTTCTCTGTGGCAACCCCGGCCCTCTGGAATCAACTCCCCCCCAGAGATTAGAACGGCCCCCACCCTCCTTACTCAAGACCCCGCCAGGCATGGGGGAGTTAGGATATTCCTTCCCCTAAGCCATTGCAAGTTATGTATGGTATGTTTGTGTGTATGTTTGGTTTTTATAATAAGGGTTTTTAGTTGTTTTATTAAATTGGATTGTTACATGTGGTTTTTTATCATTGTTGTTAGCCGCCCCAGTCTGCGGAGAGGGGCGGCATACAAATCCAATAAAAAATAAAATAAAATAAAATAAAATAAAATAAAATAATAAAATAAAATAAAATAAAATAAAATAAAATAATAAAATAAAATAAAATAAAATAAAATAAAATAAAATAATAAAATAAAAGCAATGCAATGCAATGCAATGCAATACTGCACAGCAAGTTTGGTGTAGTGATTAAGGCAGCAGCCTAGAAGCTGGGAGAGCATGCCTCTAGTCAGCTGGATGAGCTAGGGCGGTGATGGTGAACCTACAGCACGTGTGCCATAGCTGGCATGTGGAGCCTTACCTGCTGCCACGCAAGCCATTGGCCTAGCTCAGCTTCAGCATGCATGTGTGCAGTTGACAGCTGATTTTTAACTCATTTTTGGCCTATGGAGGGCGTTTTTGGCCTATGGAGGGAAAGTGGGGGGGCTGGGGAAGACAAAAAAACAGGCCTACCGGGCCAATGGAAGACGGGAAATTGGTCATTTCTGGCCATTTTTGCCCTCCCCAGGCTCCAAGAAAGCATCCCTTTGTGCGTTTGGCAGCACCCGAGGAAATAAAGGTTCACCATCACTGACCTAGGGCCAATCACTTTCTCTCAGCCCAAGGAAGGAGGCAATAGGAAGCCAGGTCTGAAATATTTTGCCAAAAAAACTGCAGAGACTTTTCCAGGCAGTTGCTGAGATTCAGATACAAATGAACAGAATAATAATGATAATAAATGTTGTAGAGACATAATGAAGCAACTGACATGCCTGTATCTTCAAAGATTAGAATCATTCATTTATAAAATGATGTACATGCCCCTAGGGAGATTATCTAAGATGTATAAAGTTACCTGTAAAAATGGTTGCTGAAAATGTGAAAAGCATGAAGGGACATATTACTATGTATGGTGAACTTGTGGAAAAGTAAACTTATACTAGATATACATACATATGATGATGCAAGGAAGAAGAGGATAACCAGCAGTGAGACAGATGGACTCAATTACAGCAGCAATTAATATACCATTTAGAGACCTAAAGCTGAAGAAAGACCATCTGGAAACAACCTATGAGGTCACTAAGAGCTGACACCAATTTGATGGTACTTAATCAATATGTTTATTTGCTTTATATTACCAGGTTAACTCCAATAACATCTTAAAAAGTAGTGAAATTGGGGAAGGTATTAACCATACGCTATTAAAGACTGAATTGCAAGACTCACATTTAAGATGGAATTTCAAAGTCTGAGCCTTTTGCTTATGATATTTAAGAGAAATAATTAAATCTGTACCTAAGAAGCTGGAACCATGGCTATTCATTCCATAGAATCTGCCAATCATAGTTTTATCTTCTATTTTGATTTTGATTGGGAACTTCTGAAACCCCACCAATTTTATTTAGCCCAATATGAAAATTGTCCAAGTTTAGCCCAAGGTGAAAGTTGGGGCTGAATCTCAAAGTGAGTATATAGACAATCATTATCTCTTTAATTAAGTTTTATCAAGTAACAACAACAATGCAAAGGTTTTTTTCCAAAAGTCATCTGTCTTTGTTTTTCTTGCAGATGTTTTGCTTCTCATTCCAGAAGCTTTTTCAGTTCTTCAGTTCTCATCTAAGAAGCTTCTTGAATGCCAAATGAACTATCTTCAAGGAAAAACAAAGAAAGTGCTGTTGCTTTTTGAAAAAGCACTTTTGTCTCCATAGATATTTAGCAGCAAATGCCAACTAAATTGGTTGGCATTTATAGCTCTTTCTGAAGGAGTAATTCTAACTTCCTGAGATGCTTGTCCCCTTTTAATTTTGAGTTTTTAAATAAGTTAATATAATTAGAGGTATTTGTATGTCAGAATTAGATACCATATTTTTGGAGTATAAGACGCACCCGAGTATAAGACACACCTTCGTTTTGGGGGAGGAAAATAGCGGGGGAAATTGCCTACCAGATATGCATCTGGCTAGTATCCTTTCTGGTCAGCTTCAGCACATTATTTTATCCCCTGGTTAGGGCTTTAAAAAATCTTATTCAGAGAGAGTAACAATGAAAGAGCTTGCAAGCTGGTAAGAGCTGGGAACATTGTTAGCACCTGGTTAGGACTGGAAAGAAACATTCTGAGCAAGTAGAGCAATGAAAAACAAAACTGCAAAGATTTAGATTAGATTAGATTAGATTAGATTTATTGGATTTATATGCCGCCCCTCTCCGCAAACTCGGGGCGGCTCACAACAACAATAAAACAGTACATAATAACAATAGATCGTTAGCAGCTAGTTAGGACCAAGAAAAGGGCTACATTCAGAGTATAAGACACACCCAAACTTTTAACCTCTTTTAGGGAGGAAAAGGATGTGTCTTATACTCCAAAAAATATGGAAATTGCACATTCCATGTAGATGAAATTGGGGTGGGTGGGAAATGCATGGTGAATAATTTTTTCAAGAGTGATATTTTGTTTTGTGAGTGATGAAGATAGAAGAAAAGAAATGCAAATTTAGCTGATCTGCATAAAGCAAAATAAAATATTCAGACTGTGGACAATAATTTTGGGGACTGAGCAGTGGTCATATTAGAAAAATTCCAAACGTGCATAATCCTGAACTATCTCCAAACTGCAGTTCTGTGAAGATTTTGCTGCAAAATGAAGACAAAAATCCCCAATCTGTCGACTCAAAATAACCTCTGGCACCACTACAAAACATCAAGGAGCTATTGATCCCACCCTTGCTTGAATGTGACAATCAATAAAATGAGCTAATTAAATTAAAGCCTAAGCTAGGGTGGGGGTGCCTTCTCTAGAGGTGGCAAAGGATTCCCTAATCATCGTAGTCATTACTGCACTTTCTGGATGCTGAAACTAACACATCTGGAAAGCACTGAGTTGGGAAGTCTAATCTAATCTACAAAAGTCCAAAAACAGAAGAAAAAACATAACTCATGGCAGTGAATATAGTATTACCATATCTGGAAGGCCACCTGTATTCCATTTTGAGTATCCAGAGGGGAAATAACTCACTGGATAAAGAGTGTTTCCAGATAGCTACAGATTGATTTCCTACTAGCTGTGTGGTACCATGCTAAAATCTTAAAAGATCTGCTACATGTTGGTTAAGTTTGTAAAGATGGCATGAAATAGTTATAGCAGAAGTCAACACAATGAAACCAAAATGACTGCAGATGCAAATATGTCATAGACTCAAAAGCTGAAATCTATTGATTATTATATGTGTTCAGCAGGATTTGTTTAAAAACAGGCATACATCTAGCATTAATTCTGAGTACCACATTGACAATAAGAAAAATTCTCCACACTCAGAGTTAAATTCCAGTAGTGAAAAAACAGGACAATAGTCTGGAGCTGACATGTACAGGTCAGCACAGGGGCAGAAAGGGATTTATTTAAGGTCCAGACGTAAGGCATTGTATTGTATGTTTTTAAAACCAGAGTTGTGTACTACACTAAACAAAAAACAAAACAGATTTCCAACCAAACTAACTGAAGAACAAGTAGAAGAGAGTATAGATGCTAAAAAATAGGAGGTTTCTTTCCTTGTTTCCCCTAACTTCATAAAATAATTTCTTAAAACACTAAATAGAAATAGTTTTACAACCTTCTGGCATGTTCCAAGCAGATTGTGGGCATCAATGGAACAGACAGGAAGGTCTCCTCCCAGTCTAAAGCCACTTGCCCAGCCTGATGGGATCTGTTAATGATACAGCTAATATTCACAGATCTTGATTCATGTTGATACAATCCAAACATTTGTCTCCTCATCAGGGATGGGTGAGATGAATTGAAGCTAATCTAGCTATCCATCTGCCATATTTATTTCTGATGCTCTATGGGACGTCTGCTATTTTGTCCAAACTTCTACTAGTACATTCAACATCTCTCCACAACTCTGCACCCTGGTATTTATGGTTTGACAACAAAAGCAAAATTGCAAATTTTGGCAGACATTGTGTCTACTATTCAGCCTCAAATTGCTATTGCTATTCAGCATCAAATTACTCATGAAGGTCCAGGTTTGTTTATTTTGATCACTTTAGTAGGAATCTTGTTTCAACTCAGGCAGCCACAAAATATCTCCAAGACAACAGGGTCCAGCTTGGAATCTGGGATGCAACCAAAAAGAAATGCACAAATTCCTATTTCAAGCCATTCTGTTTTCCTACCATGTTCTTCAGCATCTCTTGATTTTTTTTTTTTTGAAAGTGAGCACAAAAGACAGGCAGGCATGAGGCATAAGGAATGGACTCTAAAATTACACAGGAAAGAAGGAAACAAATGTGCTGTTGTATCTTTATAGTCTTCAGGAGTCATAGATAACTCAAGAATGTCTTTGACTTTACAAAAGAAAACCCCACAACAGGTTTCACCACAAATTTCTTCTACTATTTTACTCTATCAGATAATCTAGTTTAAGAGAGTGCTGCTAACATCTGAAGCTTTTTCAGGTGAGAAGTATATTATGTGATTTT
This sequence comes from Erythrolamprus reginae, assembly GCF_031021105.1. Classification (NCBI taxonomy): domain Eukaryota; kingdom Metazoa; phylum Chordata; class Lepidosauria; order Squamata; family Dipsadidae; genus Erythrolamprus; species Erythrolamprus reginae. Next base: position 222,171,637 of record NC_091951.1, on the reverse strand, counting down.
TATTGATAGAAGGGACTAAAAGAATAAGGTCCTTCCTTTTCGCTTTCTTAGACCAACCACTTACACTGTGTCCTCCAATAGGCAAGCGATCAAAACCAACCTGAAAAAGAGCCAACATGACAAAAATGTAAACAAAATTATCCAAACTTATATTTTTTTAAAAGAACCCAAACCTAAAATGTGAAACTGCCAACTTATACCAGCATAACATTTAACAGTTTGCTTATTTTGCATAACTCATGATTGGGAACAGAATAAAGGAATAAGGAATAAAGAAGTTGGGGCTTGGAGATCTTCTAGTCAACCTCCTACTCAAGCAAAAGACCCTGTATATAATTTTAGAAAAATGGCTGTTCTTAAAAGCCTCCAGCAATAGAGCATCCACAACTTCTAAAGACAAGCCATTCCATTGGTTAATTGTCTTGTTAGGAAGTTTCTCCTTAGTTCTAGGTTGCTTCTCTCCTTGGTTAGTTTCCATCCACTGGTTCTTGTCTTGCCTTCTGGTGTTTTGGGAATGAAAATAGGTTCATTCCCTCGTCTTTGTGGAAGCCCCTCAAATATTACAACACTGGTATCATGCCCCCCCCAGTCCAGAAATGGGTTCCTCTCAGTTTGAACTGGTTCACCTGAACCGGTAGCAACCCGCTGGTGATGTCACAATGACATCACAGAACTGGTTCAGTCAATGCCAGTCCATGGGTGCCGCCATCTTTAAAAAAAACATCAGAAACCTTTTCAGAATTTTTTCCCTGGATTTTTTTCCTTCTGTCATGTGCAGAAGCTGAGTTTCTGGCATTGTACATGTGTCGCCACCTTGTTTTTGGCTTTTTAGGATTTAAAATTTTTTTTGCCACTGTGTATGCAGCATAGGAGGAAGCGAACCAGCAGTGAGGTAAGTTAGAACTCACCCCTGCCCTAGTCCTTCTTTTACTAGACTAGACATATCAAATTCCTGTGACTGTTCTTTATATGTTTTAGCCTCCAGTCCACTAATCATCCTTGTTGCTTTTCCCTGCACCCTTTCTAGAGTCTAAACATCTTTTTTTATAATATAGTGACCAAAACTGGATGCAGTATGCTAAACGTGGTCTTACTAAAACTTTATAAAGTGGAATTAATACTTCTCATGACTGTGATTCTATCCTATTAATGCTGCTACCGACTGCTGGTCATATTTACATGACTATCCATTTATTTAAGCCATTATCTGCAAGATTCCTCTTACAGTTACTGCTATTGAGCCAGGTAGAACCTTACTTATTATCTATGTTTAATTTCATTTTGTTAGCTAGGGCCCAGGGTTAAAGTCTGTTGAGATCCATTGGGATTTTCAACCTGTCCTATGAGATGTTGACTAATCCTGCCAGTTTAGTGTCATCTGCAAATTTGATGAATTTCCCTTCTACTCCCTCATCTAAATCTTGTATGAAGATGTTGAAGAGCATTGGGCCTAAAATAGAACCTTGGGTATCCCACTGCTTACTTCTCTCCATGTAAATGTAGTTTCCTTAAGGACTACATGTTGAGTGTGGTTTATCAGCCAGGTTACAAATCCATCGAATGCTCTTCTTTCAATTAATATTATGCTATACAAATCTCTGAGTTTTATATAACAAAATGATGGAAGCTCAGGATTCTATAAAGAATAAACAGACCACTGACTGTAACATATTTCAGTTTCAAAACATCATAGTATTTTCAGCTTAGCTTCATTTGTTTTAATTTCATCCTGTTCCAAACCATGAAAAAACATTTTAAATATGAAGTCATTATACATATTGCCTTGGTGATTGATCAGTTCCCAACTCAAAGTAGTACTTAAAAAGTTCAGGATATTTGCAATTAAATAATAGACAGAAAATTCAATGCTGAGTTTGTCCTAATAAGAATAACCTAATACAAAATGAGTATTTGTTTATACAATGAGCAGTTTCCTAAGATTTCTGGTATAATTACTGCTTATACCAATGAAAGTAGAACCAGAGACCTAGAAAATGAAACCTGATCCTGATCAGCGGTTTGCAGCAAAAATGAAATACTGATAGGTGACACCTAACAGCTGAGAAGAAATTGAAAGCAACCAGATGGAGATCAGCTGCTCAGAGGTAGGGGTGGGGGGGCTTCAGGCTGCCTGGGTACATATGCATGAGAGAAACAGAGACCGAGAGGGGGGAGGGGAGAGCTATCTCCAAGAGGATTGGTGGGAGGAATATTGTGGAGCAGGTATAGCCATTTTAATGATGAAGATGATGTTAGTCCATCATGTTCGAAGAGCACCTTGACGTTTAATGGGTTGTGGAGCCATTTTAATAATGTTTTCTTAAATGCCTCATTCAATTAATCAACATATTCTGAGTTTTACTGGGTTTGCACTGGTTGCATTTCATAGAAAGTGATAAAATGTTGATGCTCCATCATGGAGATTTTATTTATTTTATTTATTTATTAGATTTGTATGCCACCCCTCTCCGAAGACTCGGGGCGGCTCACAACAGTAATAAAAACAATATACCAGTGGAACAAATCTAATATTAAAAAACATATAAAACCCTATCATTGTTTTAAAAAACCAAACAGCACATTCATACCAAATATAAAACAAAGTATAGAAAAAAGCCTGGGGGAAAGGTGTCTCAACTCCCCCATGCCTGGTGGTATAAGTGAGTCTTGAGTAGTTTATGAAAGACAGGGAGGGTGGGGGCAGTTCTAATCTCCGGGGGGAGTTGGTTCCAGAGGGCCGGGGCCACCACAGAGAAGGCTCTTCCCCTGGGGCCCGCCAAATGACATTATTTAGTCGATGGGACCCAGAGAAGGCCAACTCTGTGGGACCTTATTGGTCACTGGGATTCGTGCGGTACAAGGCGGGGGTCAAACCCCAGCCCCTAGTCTGTGGACCAGGACCAGTCCATGGCCTGTTAAGGAACTGGTCCACACAGGTGATGGGTTTGCAAGCAAAGCTACATCTGCCCATGTGCAGGTTCTAGGTCAGTGATGGCGAACCTATGGCACAGGTGGCAGAGGTGGCATGTGGAGCCTTATCTGCTGGCACGCAAGCCGTTGCTCTAGCTCAGCTCCAACATCCATGTGTGTGCTGGCCAGCTGATTTTTGGGTCTCACAGGGGCTCTGGGAGGGCATTTGTGGCTCCCAGAGAGCCTCTGGGGGAATGGGGGAGGGCATTTTTACCCTCCCCCAGCTCTAGGGAAGCCTTTGAGCCCGGGGAGGATGAAATAAGAGCCTACTACGCCCACAAAAAGTTGGGAAACAACCCATTTCTGGTCTCCAGAAGGCCTCCAGAGGGTAGGGGAAGCTATATTTGCCCTTCCCAGGCATTGAATTATGAGTGTGGGCACTCACACATGCACGATAGCATGCATGTGTGCTCTTTTGACATCCGAGGAAAAAAAGGTTCGCCATCACTGTTCTAGGTTGTGAGTGAAACCATTCCCCTCCCCAACACCCAATCTGTGAAAGACCATTTTGATTCCTAGTGCCAGAAGAGTTGAAGGTCACTGCTATAAGGTTTCCTGTCTTGGGCAGGGGGTTGAATAAGAATGTCCCTTCTGGCCTTACGATTCTATGGGAAAGGATCTGGATACTAGTGACACAGGTTTTTTAAAGTCCTCCAATGGTGCACTCATTGCCACTGTAATTGGCTCCATCCATCTTGCTGCAGGTCATCCTCTTCTATCCTTCCCAGCATTAGATCCTTTTCCAAAGAACTGGGAATACTGGTGCAGCAAAGGACAATATATGGGCTGTGAATGCAGGCAAAGTTATGCCAGAAAAAATATGTAGCCAGAACTTATTTAAACCACGATTAAGGGCAAGTGGGGACACAGTTCAAGGGTGCAAGGCTAGCAGCTATATATAACGCTTTTCTAAGGTACTTTTAGTTTCTAACATTGTCCATGCTTGCTCAGAAACTAATCCAACTGTGTTCAGTAGGCTTAACTCTCTAAGAATTGCACAAGACAAGAATTGTTCAAAACTTCTGCTTTGAACCTTTCACCAGAGATGTATTGTTTATCTTATCCATAATAGTTGACTTGTCAAATTGAAATGCAAACGATTGGTTCAGGAAAGCTTTATATAGTTGCTCCTGAGCCTTCTTTTCAAACTTTTCCTACAATGAATCCACAAAGATGGAGTCTAATTTTACTACACCATTACTGGCGTCTGAATAGGTAATGCCAGCAAAAACTAATCAGATCTTGGAAGTGGAACTACGCAGACTGCAGAGACCACAGAGCAACAAACAGCAAGTGACACAAGATGAACATCTTAATTCTGAAGACCTGTCAATAAGGTTGCCTTTAAAAAAATCTGACAGCCTGTACCAGCTCAGCGGTGGGTTGCTCTCAGTTCCGACCGGTTCTTAAAACTGGTAGCTCTGGCAATAGGAGGCTCCGCCCACTTGCCTGGGATGCTTCTGCGCATGCAGAACCAGTAGTGAAAGGTTTTAGAATCCAATACTGTATCAGCCTTGATATTGCAGAGACTATAATTCCATTAGCAGTCTGAATGGCAGGCAGATTCACAAAGAGTATTTTGTGAATATTTTCAGCTTTCTTGTTCATTACAATTTATAATTCCAATGGCCAACTGTGATTATTAATAGCTTTATTTCTTCCCTTTTCATCACACTGTTTATTTGCCTTCACCACCATTAAACCTTTGTCTTTGTATTCTGAATCCTTCGCTAATGGCAGTTAGAAATCCTAGTCATGCCAGACCATCTGTTTTCTCTGATTTCTTAGTCATGAAGAATTCACAGGCAACGTCCTTTCTACATTGGCTCCCCACCATGTGAAGAATTCATTCCCAAATTGGATCGACTGGTTATGGGAAAAACTCTCAGGTGGAGGTCCACATTAGTAGCAGATTTAAAGGGTTTAAAAGAACCATAAAATAATTCTCAGAAAATTAAGGGGGTTTGTTGTTGAAATCCAAAAAGTGATACTTTGGCCTCCCACAGCCTTTTTAGGTGAATATAAGTCCCTTCTCAGAGAGATCGTGGTTTAAAACAGAAAAATAAATTTAAGACTTACTACATTATTTTGAGTTAACTGGTTTATTAATCTCAGTGGACTGAAATATGAACAGGATACAGTAGGAGATGGAAAAGAGCTAGCAAAAAATATTTCGTTGTAGACATGGAGCAGGGAAGCCAAATAAAAGTTTTTTTATGTTCCTGCACCATTAGCCTGCAGGATAGAGTCCTCTTCACTGAAGGTTACAGATTGTAATCTGCTCGCCCAATGCAGATTAGTAGGGTTGTGTTTTGTTTTTTTACTTCCGCTCTTGTGTTGAAAGAAGGAGTCACCTACTGTAGCTGGCTTCGGTGACTAAGGGGTGTTAGTAAATAAATGTTCCAAATATGATAATCACCACCAGGTCTAGAAATTTTAAGGGAAAAAATTAAGAAATTAAAATGCATCAAAAATTGTAGCAGCTACAAATTCACAGATTCTAGCCCCCTTGTCTTCCATCTGTATCATTTTTATTGCCTTTCGTTCTTCAAAATATTAAGGGCTTACTCCAGTGGCTGTTGCCTTCACATCATGTCTTCAAAATGTCTGCTATTTAGCTTCATTATTACTGCTTCCTGTGGTTGTTGGTTTTTTTCATTTTTTCCCCAGTAGCACAATTTAAAGGCATCAATTATATCATAGCCTCTATAATACAGTGAAAAGTAATGCACTCATCAAGAAGAATGATATCCAGAAAAGGAAAGTGAAAAATTTGACTATGCAACATATTAATATTTGAATTCTGATGAGGAAAGTATTTTTTTAAACATAGTTCTAATAACAAAATAGAGCAAATACGAAAAAAGAAATAGGAAATGCTATATAAGGCCACTAGATGGTGGTATAATATAACAGAAAAATGAAAAATATAGTTTATAAATATATGATGCAAATAAATGTGGGCGGCAAATGTTTCAGAAATAGCTATTAAAATGTGCTATTTAAGGGAAAAGCAGCACATCTGAGATTGTCAAATGACAGCAAAAGATTTTCAATTGCTTGTATAGGTGTCCAAGTGGGTGTCAAGAGGAAGCAAAGTTTGGAACATGTCTGACATATTTATCTTGTAACTGTCATGATTTACAAGTACGTACTTATGTTGGACTTCAGGACACAAGTAGGTAATGGCAGTATTTGCACAATGGCTTTGCCACAAGCATTGCTGTCTTTTTTTAATGAAAAAGGTATTACTGGCCGTGCCGAGTCTTCGGAGAAGGGCAGCATACAAATCTAATAAATAAATAATTAGATAATTAATAAATAATATTATTATTATTATTATTATTATTATTATTATTATTATTATTATTATTATTATTAAGGTTCATCACAATCAGTCAGATGTTTAGGCTAGATGTGGCATTTTTGTCCACCTACCAAGTCCTACCAAATCCTAACTACTCCCTAATCCTGATTTGATGGTGATTTTGTGTGTTGTTGTTGTTAAAATGAGAGTGGCTAATGAAAACTGTTGATTGCTCATTGTAAATTATCGTATTTTTCTGAAAATACAGAAATTGTAAAAGAACTGAAGAACTAAAATACACCTTAAAAAAAAAGAGAAACGGAATAGCAGGCAATAATTTCACTGTTCTATTATTATTTTATAGCATTATTATGTTATGATCTATGGTTCCAATAATACATTTATTTACATAGTGACAGACAGATGATAGCTAGATATGGAAAGCTTAGAGAAAAATCTAAAAAAACCCAGAATGACAAATATGGGAAATTGAAACATGATAGTGCTTATTTTTTTCTGAAGGGAAAGGCAGAAGCTGAGAGGCACAGAGTTCAAGTGGAAAACTCACCCTCTTGGAACAGATTAATAAGAGAGAAATCTCTCCCTCCATAAAGAAATGACAATATCAATTTTAATACATTTTCTCTTTTATAGATATAACAGTATAATTGGCTACTGAGGTAGGTTCTAGCAGCTTTCTCTTGCTATCTTTATCTCCCCAAATCAGCCCTTCCTATCCAGTACTGAAATTCTCATTTGAGAATTCATTGGTCCACTCTCAAATCAGATTTTTCAATAGTTCCATTGTCTTAAAATCCAATTACAGATACTGTTGTAAGTAGATATAGGTTTTGGGGGATTGAAAGTATACGGTGAGCGAAATCATATAAAGGATTGTGTGCCTGTAACAAAATACCCTTCCTCATGTTGGACTCTGGCCTTACGCACTATTGATACACGGCCACAATCTATTTGCATAGAATTAATTTGGCTCCTGAAACAAAACTGGTTTTCCCCCCTTCCCACCTGCCTTCTTTCTCTACAATTTGTTTGATTAAAAGCTGTGGCTTTTGCAAGCTCAAATGATCAGTTGAGTGATTCCTGAAATATAAGGCAGTGATATCCTCATATAGTTGTTACGCTAAATTAATAATGTAGCAAAATGCAACATTTCAAAACGTCCTTGAAATTTAAATAAAGAGTCCTGACCCTGAGCAGTTGGATGGAGCCAGGGTAGAGCTGGAGGTAAGCATGTATTTTGGAATATTTCCACACAGTTAAATCACAAAAAAACACTTGTCTCCAGTGTAAGATCACAACATGACTCCTCCATAATGAATTCTTTACCTTGGCTGTTCTCCTACTCTTTCTCAAACAGCAACTCTCTCTCTCTCTCTGCCTTTCGCCCTAGTATGGGAACATATGGTAATATTTGAAATGTAATTTAGGCCTTATTCCCCACACCTGCACAGACCTCCAAGTCACTGAGCCGTATTCATGCATATTGAAGTCATGCTCTGATACTATAGTGTCAATTGAGTTTGTTCATTTTTCTTCCAACACAAGGCAAAAGCTCTAGCATGCTGATTTCACATAAATTCTGTTTGAATCTGTAATTTATTAAATATACTTTAAGACAAAATCTTGCTAGACACTGCATCATTTTCAGAGCTAACCAAGTATTGATTTTGGAGTAATGCAATAAAGCATTAAAACTCGGTTTCATTTAGGGCCACATCGGGGTTGTGTTTGACCTCAGGGGGTCAGAAGGGGCATGGCCAATTTAACATCATTTGTGTTGGGAGTGCCTGTGGTGGCCCGAGCACTCTGTCAGAGAAAACAGACTCCTGAGCTCCATTTCCTGCTGCAGTGGCCTCCTTAAACCCTCTGCCAGTGAAAGCGGAGCTCCATTTTGGTTGGCAGAGGCACCATGGGCTGGATCTGGCACCTAGGCCTTGAGTTTGACACCCCTGCAATAAAGAAACAACTCAAGTTTGGAGAAAAGGGGATTGGCCCTTACTTTATAATATAGAAGGATGTGCTGAATTATTTATAAAGGGGCTATGACATTAAAGTCAAGATATTTTTTATCTTATTGTTATATGGTAAGCCACCTGGAATCAATTTGGAGATGGGTGGCACTAAATTTAAATAAAACTATGCAGACATTATGCAATTCCATCCTTCCGAGATGGATAAAATGAGGACCCAGATTGTTGGCGGCAATATATGCTGACTCTGTAAACTGCTTAGAGATGGCTGTAAAGCACTGTGAAGCGGTATATAAGTCTAATTGCTAAATGCTAATACTAAATATGGGTCAACTGCCAAACATCTGAATTTTGATCAAGTGACCCTGGAGATGTTGCAATGGTCATAAGTGTGAAAAATGGTCATAAGTGACTTTTTCACTGCTGTTGGAGCTTCAGGCATTCACTAAATGAACTGTTTTAAGTCGAGGACTACCTGTATTTAATCATGCACCTGTCTAGTTCATATGAAAAGATAATGAGTGAATAAGAGGCAGATGCTAAATTCACATTTCCATACAGTTATCTTTTGTTTCCTTGCCTGGTTTCAAGGATAAATCTGTGCTTTCTTTTTAAATAAATGCAGCAGATATGCAATTAAATATTGCTATAATTTGATTCAAGGTGACCCCAATTTTGCAGATGGTATAACAACAATATAAAATTGAAAATAAATTTAAAAGCCTTTTAGTTCCATGTTACTGTTGAACAGAAAATCCCCTGCTATAGCATATACAATAGGTTATTCATTGAACCTCTGATTAACAAGTATGTGTATTAGAGCATTTCCAATACCAATTTATTGCCCAGATATTTCTGTACTCACTTTTTTAAAATTACTTTTTAAATCACATACCCAATTGCATATTATGCTTTTTGTAGTCATCTTCCTTTTGTGCAGTAACTCATATACCACCTATTCTGAATGTAGCTTAATGCAGTTGACCTCATGTGAATTTAAAGAATATGTTGAGCAGCTGGCAGACTAATGCATTGTGATTATGTCTTTTACGATCTCAAGTTCAACACAATCATATTCATGAAACATCCTCATGACTGCACTTTTCTTCTACTGCCACAGAAGCAAACCAGAGGTAGGTTCTAACTTACTGCGCTGCCGATTCACTTCCTCCTGCACCGAGTGGATGTGCCTCAAGCGCATGCACAGTGGCAAAAAATACCAAAAAAATCCCCTCCAAAAAAGAAGGCGAAAACAATATGGTAATGCATGTGCAGTGCTGGAAACTCGGCTTCTGTGCATGTGTAGAAGGGGGGGGGGGGAATTACCTCAAAAAATTATTCAAAAAAAATAATTAAAAAAAGATGACGACCTCTGACGAGACGCGATCCCCGCTGGACGGGGGTCTCGACAACCCTGTGATGGTTCACTTTACGAGGCCCGATCCTGAAACCATTACTAGTGCTTACCAATGAAACACGGAGTCAATGGTCTGGGTAAAGTGACAAAGCTTTATTGTTTACAGGTGTGCTTTTTATACCCTTCATATGCAAATGAAGGGGTTTCAGCTAGTAATTTTCTATTGGCTAAATACAAGTCTAATTTCTCCTAATATACGTTTCTTATAGGCTACAAATATAAGGTTTTTCAAATCTATAGGCTAATAATAAAACTTTTGAATACGCTAGTTATCATAGGCTATTTCTATATGCAAAAATAAGGCTTCTAGATACCTAACTGTTCATTGGCTATTTCTATTAAGCTTCTAATTGGTTATAAAAGGTATCATCTACAGCTTATGATAGGCTACTAAATTCTCACTTTATGCACCTATCGGTAGCTGAGTTGCCAGCCAATCACACTGCCAGTGTCTTATCTCGTGCCAGGAGTGCTGTTGAGGGTTTTTTCTTACTGTGTGAAAAGTTCATGGCCATTGTATGACTCACTGTCTCTGGGCAAATCTTCACCATGCTTTTTCAGATAACTGTCTCTGTGTATATCCTAAAGCATAGCTAATATTTGGCTTACACAATCCCTACATCTCCCCCTTTCTTTTTAAGTATAGAGGGGACTGGGAATGTTGGCAGTGACTTTGGCAGTTGGTTCATCATAGGGCATCCTGGGATGAAAAGGTCTTCCTCTGGACACTTAATAACACTCATGACAGAATGTTTTTGAACAACAGACTCAGCCACCGACTGCATAATAGTTTTCAATATAGGTATTAAGCAGGGTAACATAATAATAGCAAGTAAAATCATTCCTGCAAAAAATATAGCTTGCTTCCAGTTACGGAATATTCCACCTAAAAATCCTCCATCGTCCAAGATTCCTGTCCATTTCTGAGGAGGTACGTGGATGATCCTTCGCATTTCTGCCGTTAAATCAGCGACAACCTTGCCTACGGGATTTATCTCTAGACAGCAATTGCTTAGGTTAAATTTCCCACAAACGCCTCCCTCTGCTGCTAAAAGATAATCTAAAGCCAATCTATTCTGGTAAACAGCTGTCCTAAGTTTGTCTTGTTCCGTTGCAATGTTATTTAACGCAGAGTCAATATTCCTTCCTGCTATTTCTAAGATAGCTTGCAAACATATAATTCTGTTAAGCATATATATTGGGGTTCTATATCCCCAAGACCCATCCTCTGCCCATGTAGCAGGATCATAATAAGCAATGATTCTCTCAGGTGTCCAAATATCATCAGGTTTTCCCATTACTTGCAGACCTCCTATCCCTGTATTTAAGTCTCTTTTATTTTTATTGTGTTTCCATGCGTCATAAACTGGGGCTCCCAGAGTTTGGGCGTTACTTAGAGGAATGAGGAAAAAGGAAGGTCTTATCCATGCCAAAATACACGACCCTGACCAGTCGCTATCTAGTTGGGAATAAGCTCTGTTCCCACATACCCAATACATACCCCTTGGGATAGTCCATGGTTTACCTGATGTTACATTGGCTATGTTGTTAAAATTGTGTTTTTCTGGTTTTGACAAGTTTGAAGGAGAAGTCCAATTATCATTTTCCCAATATCCTAAACACATTAAATCTCCCACATAATTCCCATTGGTTAAATTTCTCTTGTAACATTCCACCCCCACTATGTTAGTGGTAAGCGCCCATGTCACAATTTGTTCATCTGTTAACAATTGACCTTTAGTAATATTTCCCGATTCTTTCATACTGTTAAACACATGGCCGTGGGCTTCTGTAGCTTCCCATGGCCATTGATTACCCATATTTGTTTCCCCCACACACAAAACAATTTTTTATCCCTAGAGTGGTGGCTACATCACTGGCAAATTCTACAAACAAATTTCTGGCTTTATCAGTAACTATTTGTTGCTTTCCTGCTTTTTCCAATGTCTGATATACTGACCATTTTATTTCAGAATTATTTCGCAAAATCATTTGTTTAATGGTGATATATGTTATATGCTCCATCTATGCTCCATCTATGCCCAAACCATAGGTGCGGGTAAGTGAGTTCTTACTAGAAACTTTCCATTGGATGTTAATCCGGTTAGAAGCGGAAAGCCGTGTGAATTCTGAAATGTCTGGGCAATCCTTACCAGAGTAGCCCCCTCCCGTATGATAGCATACACATCCCCAGCCTTGACAGTGCCGTCCATGACATGGGCTAGGTGCGAGGGAGAAAAAATCATCCCGACGGTCTCCTGATGAGACCACTCGCTTTTTTCGCATGATGTTGGCTGCTTGTTGGCCGGTATCTGCTTTACACAAATATTTATGATCAAAGTGATATGAGGATTTCCAGCTGTCCGATTCGCATTTAATTGTTCCGGGAGATACGGATCTGGACATGGCATTACATGCATCAATGATGAGGGAAACGGTAGTGGGTTTTATAAAAATGATACTTGTTGAATTTAGAAACGACAGCCATGTAAAATGTGAATTGCGTACACCTACATCCCCTGCGTAAATAGTGATGTTAATGGCCACTGGTGCAGACGGTTTAGAGCACCATAGCTTGTCCTTTGTTTGATATATATCGTATTGAATTCCCTCATGAATACACACACCGTCTTTTTTACCTCCTACCGGTGGGATGTTGGTATGTAACAAAGTGTATTGGATGCGAGTTCCCAATACAGTCTTTACAATGCATTGAGCACAAGTCTGTTCTATAGCGTCATTGGCTCTTTTCTTGCGAGTAAATTGCTGTTGTCTAAAAGCCTTTAACCAAGGATCATTAATAGGGAAGTTAAAACTATATTGGGAATGCACCTGAGCCAGGACATAATAAGTTTGCCATTTTTGGGATTGAATACAAACATAAGTTCCCGTGGTTTCATTGCTAATTATAAATTGTATAACATTGAGACATCCTTCGTTTTTGCCAAATTGGGTACCTTTTAAAAATTGTACAGGTTGACTGCTGTTAATAGGATAAAACATCCAGTTAACGTGACAGGGGAGCGAAGTCTGGTAAGGGATTTCAGTCGCTTCCCATAGACCACATCTAATAGTGGTATATTGCCCTTCTTCTTTAAATTGTTTTGGGGGCCCGATCCATTGAAGAAAGGGCGTATCAGATTTCCCATCTAATGACACCGATCTAGTGTGTCGTGAATTGGCATGGGTATATATCATAGCCAGGTGCACTCCCCCTCCTACAACCAACAAACATATAATGAAAGGCAAAAGGTGATATATGAAGTGTTTAAGGGACATCGGGTGCATCAAAAGATCCCAAAAGGTGAGACGATGTCCTGGTGCAGGTCCCCTGAATATTGGACACCGAGGAGGAGAAGTGGGACGGGGTTCACAAATGTGGCAGCCCATAGGGCAAACGTTTGTATGAGTCGAAAAAATCTTCATTCTGTGTGGTAAGGATTGTAAAAGGGGTGAAACAAAGAGTACAATACCGTGGGTGTGAGAGTCAAAGTTGTATAGCGTTCGTGGGGTGTCAGAGAAATATATTCTTCCAAGAATTGGTCAATCACGATGACGTCACAAGGCACTAGACAATTAGTACATAAGACACAAGCTAGACAGAGAGAACAGCAACAAGCTGCGCAGGGACAAAGGCAGAAGTAACACATTTACTGGAATAAAAAATGAATATCTTCCTCAGGAGGTGTGGCAGGTGTCTTCTTGGTCACCTGATACGGACGAACACAGCGGCCTGGCACCCACAAGATGCGATCAGTGTCCTGGAGTTGTAGAGCAGCGTAGCCGCGTCCCCACGTAATTAGCTGGGCAGGTCCTTTCCACTCCGGGTCGGGGAGTTCTCTGTAATAAACAGGGGGGCGGGGAGAAACTACACTAGGCTGAAACAGGCGCTGGGCGGCTGTTGTTGGGTTATGGGTGCCTGTAAGATTTAAAAAATTTAAAGTATACAGAGCTTTTGCAATTGCATTTTGAACAGCAGGCAGCGATGTTAACATCGGCTCCTTTTGTTTATCCAGCATATTTTTTAATGTTAAATGAGATCTTTCAACTATAGCCTGAGCCGTCGAATTAAAAGGGAGGCCAAACTTATGAACAATTCCCCATTTATTGCAAAACTCCAAAAATTGTTTACTGACATATGCTGGACCGTTATCTGTTTTTAATTCAGCAGGTTTCTGTAATACTGAAAAAGAGCGTATACAGTGATTAATAACATGTTTTGCCGTTTCTCCCCGCTGGGGGGTTACAAAAAGAAAGCTAGAAAAAGTATCTATAGATACATGTAAATATTTCCATGGGGCAAAGGGGGGGTATTGGGTAACATCCATCTGCCAAATTTGCGCAGGACTAAGTCCCCGAGGATTAACCCCCATAGGGAGGGCGTGTGCTTGTTTGCTACAAGTGGGACATTGTTGAATAATAGCGGAAGCCTCTGTTTTTGTAATCTTAAACTGTTTACTAAGGCTAGATGCATTCTGGTGAAAAAAGGAATGGCTCTCCCACGGTGTTTCAAGAGAAAAAATTGCTCGGGATGCCTCATCTGCTTTATTATTCCCTTCCGTTAACATGCCTGGAAAAGGTTGATGGCTCCTTATATGAGCAACAAAATAGGGGAAAGCTCTTTTTTCTATTTCATCTTGTAGTGTGTTAAACAGAACTGATAAATTTTTGTCCACCGAGGGGGATATATAACTCCCAAAAATATTCTGAATGGTGTGATAGACATACAAAGAGTCAACTATTAAGTTAAAGGGCTCTTCTGGCTTTTTCTGAAATGCCAGAGTTGCTGCAGCTAGCTCCGCCCTTTGAGCAGAAGTCTGAGGGTGAGTGTGATGTACAATCCATTCACCTTTCTCCTTATATACACATGCTCCCATGGTTTTTGATCCATCTGCAAAAACAGTCAAGGATCCCTTTATGGGCATAGCTTGCCGTTGTGATTGTATAGTTATAGGTAAAGTAGTGACAAGGGCAAATCGGGGATCAACAGGCAAATGATATTTTACAGGGGAAACAAAATCTGCAAGTGCCAACTGAAGATCATCTGACACTTTAAAATGTTGCTCCCAAACAGGTAAGGGGAATGGAACATATAGGGTGGAGGGATCTGCAGCGGCCAGCTGGCGGCAGCGTAAGCGCAATTTAAAGATTAGTTGAGACACTAAAAAAGGGCGAGTAGATATAGTTTTCTTTGGGGTATTTGCTAAATGGATCCATTCAATAATATACACTTTACTCTCATGACATTGTAATAAACAACCAGTAGGAAGGCGTGAGGTATTAAGGACTGCTGCTGCTATAGGCACCTTATCTATCTTTCTATCCACCCATTTATTAGAAACTGCCTGTTGAATAGTATGGAGACATTGTTCCTGAGCAGGGCCTATGTGAATAATTGTGGAGGGTTCTTTGGAGCCTCCCAATAAAGCAAACAATGGTTGTAATTGTTCTGTTGTTAAACCCATATAGGGACGTGCCCAATTTAATATGCCTAAATATTGTTGTAACTGTACTAGGGTGCAATTCTCAAAAGGGTCAATATGTGGCAGTACAGGAACAGATCTATCAAAAAACATTTTGTGCCCCAGATAGGAATAGGGGGGTGAGAGCTGAATTTTTTCTTGGGCTATCGTAAAGCCTTGGTTATTAAATAACTGTATTAGTTCTTCAAAAATAGTCTTATAAAATCTAGATTGTTCTACGGCCAAGAGGATATCATCCATATAATGATAGAGAATAACAAAGGGATATTTGTTACGAAAGGGTTCTAAAATTTTTGAAATATAATATTGACATATGGTTGGACTATTTAACATCCCTTGGGGTAAAACTTTCCATTGATACCGTTTAGTGGGCTTATCATGGTTTTCTACTGGCACTGTGAATGCAAAAAGTTTTCTGTCTCGTGGATAAAGAGGGATTGAGAAAAAGGCATCTTTTAAGTCTATTACTACTAATTTATATTTTTGGGGGATCATATTGGGGTTCGGTAGCCCACACTGTAATGCACCCATGGGTTCTAAAACACTATTAATCTTTCTTAAATCTTGTAACATTCTCCATTTCCCTGATTTCTTTTTTATTACAAATACAGGGGTGTTATAAGGGCTATTAGAGGGTTCAATTTTGTCTTCTTCTATCAAATTAGAAATTATATCCTGGAGTGCCAAATATTTATCGTATGGGAGGGGCCATTGGTCAATCCAGACCGGGGTGGTATGTTTTAAAGTTAATTTCATTAAGGGGTCCATTGCGCTCAGTCCAGCGTGAGGGTGGTTCGAAATTGGGATAATAAGTCCCTTCCCCACAAATTTACATGCAAGGGTAAAACAACGGGGCGAATACGTGCCGTTTGTGATGAGCCCGGGATAGAAGCGTCCAACCACTGGGCACTGGACTGAGCCAATTGAACTCCTCCTACTCCTTTAACGGCTGGGGACGATTGAAGCGGCCAGTCACGGGGCCATTGCTGAAGGCTTATTACAGATACATCTGCTCCTGTGTCTAGAATTCCTGAAAGGGGTACATTATTAATAACTATGGTCAAATAGGGTTTAGAATTTGATACGTTAGTGGTAAACCAGGCACTTACATCTTCCTCAATAAAGTCCTTAAAGGGGGCAATACAACAGTGGCGGTCACCATTGCGTTCATAGGGATCGGATGTCAGGTCTACTGATATTATTATAGCAACATCCTCCCCCTTTTGAATTGTCATGGGGCTATCAGGTATGCAACCTAAAGCTAGGGAAGCTAAGTCTTCTTCTTGCAGAATATAGGGTGAGGCCAAAATGCCTTTGGATAAAAGATTACGATTAGGGTACATAATAAGGGGCTGGCCTGGGGGGAGGTGAAGTTCTTCTATATTTACAGGGAGGAAATACACAAGTCCCGGGGTTAACATGTCTATAGTTTCTGAAGCCTGCACAATAATAGACTGCACATAAGAAAGTTCTTTTTCATCATGAGAATTTAAAACTGCCATGGGTTGGGGTTTTTCTGGGGGCACAAGTATATTAGATTCATATCTTTGGGGTTTATATGGGGGAATATTAACCAAATTTTCCTCCTTAGCGTCCAAAAAATGTTTTACAAATGTTGTGGCTTCCTTTTGTTCGGGGCTGGAGCCATGCCCCGCATCTAGTTTCCCTGAGGCTGATGAGACCATTTGGCTTCTGGGGTGTCTCGGGCGTCCTTGATCCGATAGTGGCTTCTAAATTCTCTAGCCCAGTGACCTATTTTTTGGCATACTGGGCAAGGGCTAGTAGGACGCTGCCCACCTCTCGCGGGACCTGCCCCTCCCCCCGGGGCCCTACATTGGCTCTTGTAATGACCATAGCGCCCGCATTTAAAACAGTTGCCCGTACGTGGGCCCCTTACACGGTTATTCTGATGGTTATCCCCTGATTGTACTACTGCTATAGCCTGTGCCATTTGTTCTGCTTGATATATTACTGAGCCAACTGTAGCAGCAGCCTTCACATAATCAATCAATTTTTTAGAGGGGTCTGTACGCAGGGGACCCAATACACGTTGACAATCCGCATTGGCATTTTCAAAGGCTAGTTTAAGCGTGAGTTGTTTTCTTGCTTCCTCATTATTAATTTCCCTGTTGATAGATTGTTGCAATCTCTCAACAAAATCCCCAAAACTTTCCCCATTATTTTGCACAATTTTTAAAAATGAGGAGGAGGTTTGATCTCCAAAGTTGCCTATTTTTGAAAATGCAGTCAAGGCGGCTTGGGCAGTGTAATCTAGGGTGGCTCGAGGAATAGCCATTTGTTGCTGCTGGGTTTGAAAATTCCCCACACCCCTCACATGGGCCTCGGGAACCCCATGTGTATTAGCTTTTTTTGCAGCTTCTTCCTTAAAAACTGCTTCCCACATCATGAATTGGGTCAGATTTAGCAGCGATTTTGCCAGGGTGACCCATTCCAGCGGCAAGAGTGAGTAACTTGTTCTTAAATTTCCCAATAAACCACATACATAGGGGGATCCCAGCCCATAATTTTGTACAGCATATTTTAGGTCCTTAATTAAAGAGAATGGTAGCGGGGTATATACCGGCGTTGCCCCGGCAAAATCTACGGGAAACGCTGACATGGTTTCTAAATCATCAATTGAAGTTGAGGGATCTTTTCTGGCTAGTTCTATTCCTGTCATTAACGCTCCCTTCTCTGTTTTAAGTGTGGTTACAGGGTATATGCTTTCTACCACCTCATTAGATCTATTCATCTTCTTAGCTTCTACTTCCTCATATTCAGGAGGTGTGCTAGGTTCCTTAAAGGCTTCTTTATGGCTATCAGTTGTTATAGTCTCCTCATCGTAATGAAACAACTTTCCATGTTAATAAAATAGGTGGAGGAGCCCTTGGTTCTTTGTGTAAATATTCACCTATTTTTGTCCATGCCTCAGTTTGTAATGTTCCTTTATGAGGATAACTTGGACATTCTTGCCAGATATATAATAATAATTTGGCCAATCCCTTTTTTGTGGGATATTGCCCTTTCTTTTTTAAATAAGTTTTATTAGCTTCAACTATCTGTCCTAATTCCCGAACATGAAGTTCCTGTTGCAAAGACAGTCTTACTCCCATACTTACGTATTTGTGCACTTGGGTAAGAGATGGGAGGTTGAGTGCGCTGAGATGCGTGATCCAAGCGTTGCCCCCTCAGCGATGTCCTTAAGGCTAATCAGTCACCGTCTGGGGTCACCACTTGACGAGACGCGATCCCCGCTGGACGGGGGTCTCGACAACCCTGTGATGGTTCACTTTACGAGGCCCGATCCTGAAACCATTACTAGTGCTTACCAATGAAACACGGAGTCAATGGTCTGGGTAAAGTGACAAAGCTTTATTGTTTACAGGTGTGCTTTTTATACCCTTCATATGCAAATGAAGGGGTTTCAGCTAGTAATTTTCTATTGGCTAAATACAAGTCTAATTTCTCCTAATATACGTTTCTTATAGGCTACAAATATAAGGTTTTTCAAATCTATAGGCTAATAATAAAACTTTTGAATACGCTAGTTATCATAGGCTATTTCTATATGCAAAAATAAGGCTTCTAGATACCTAACTGTTCATTGGCTATTTCTATTAAGCTTCTAATTGGTTATAAAAGGTATCATCTACAGCTTATGATAGGCTACTAAATTCTCACTTTATGCACCTATCGGTAGCTGAGTTGCCAGCCAATCACACTGCCAGTGTCTTATCTCGTGCCAGGAGTGCTGTTGAGGGTTTTTTCTTACTGTGTGAAAAGTTCATGGCCATTGTATGACTCACTGTCTCTGGGCAAATCTTCACCATGCTTTTTCAGATAACTGTCTCTGTGTATATCCTAAAGCATAGCTAATATTTGGCTTACACAATCCCTACAGACATCCACAGATTTTCACTGACCGATCCAGCTCCATGACATCATTGTGACATCACCAGTGGGTTGCTACTGGTTTGGGCGAACCAGTCTGAACCAGGAAGAACCCACCTCTGAAGCAAACTAATTAGTCTGTACAGGTAGTCCTTGACTTATTACTGTAATTGACCTGGCATTATGGTCATAAATCTAGCCAGTCATTAAGTAAGACCTTGACTTTTAATTACCTTTTATAAAGAGGTCATTAAGAGAATGTTGTGGTTGGTAAGCACTTACCTTGTTTGCAATGGGGTTTTGGGGGGGGGGTTTGTGCAAAAGTTAGAAGTAAATGCCAATTTCCAGCATGGTAAGTCTCAAGCATGTGGCTGCTGGATGCTGCAAATGGCCATAAATATTGGTTGTTGAATGTCAAACATGCAACTATCTGACTGCAGGTGGGGCCCAACTTCAAATTCAGGCCATAAGTAGTTCTGGGGATTTCCATTGTAACTTGGAACTTTTACTAATCAATCACTCATAGATCAAATATTTCCTATGTTAGCTTCCTTACCTTAATCTTAATTAATTCCTTATCTTGTATCTTAATCTGTGTCCCTGCGATATAAGGATCAACAAAGATAAATCAATTTATACTTAAAACAATTTGAAAGGGTAAACCATGTACTGCATATACTTTATATAGATGTAAGAATTTAATTCTTTAAAGCTACTTTCAGTCATGAGAGGATTGAACCTTTTTTTTTACAGAGCATCAGATTGGATTGTTGTTTAGAGTCTGCAAAAGAATTGAAGGTTTGGAAGAAAAAAAAACATTAAAAGGTTTATTATAAGCATAGACACTGTAACCTCTCACATAGATGGCTTCTGTTCCTATGCTGCTCCTGCTCTATTGAAACATACCAGAAAAGGAAAAAGCTATTCAAAACTTCTGAGATTGGCAGCTGAATTTTATTTCATTATTGATAGGCTTATGTCTTCCCTATCAGAAATCAATAAAGAAGAATACAAGACCATCCACGTTATCTATCTATCTATCTATCTATCTATCTATCTATCTATCTATCTATCTATCTGTTGAATATTCATTGACTTGGTGTAAATAGTTACGTCAGACATGTTTGAATCTGATTGGGTCAAAAATGACCGGGAAATTTAAGAAAATGTCAGTTGCGTTTAGCGGGGAAAAACAAAGTATAAAAGCGGCAAACCGACACTGTTCCTTCATTCGAGCCCAGAGCAGAGATCGTATAGCAACCTTGTTTCTTCTGTATAAAGAATAAAAAAGCATTTGTAGTGAATTCAGCCTCAGTATCATTCTCTATCTATCTATCTATCTATCTATCTATCTATCTATCTATTATCAATCAATTGAACTTTTATGCCACCCCTCTCTGAGGAGTTATGGCCCATGTAATACAGAAAAATGTAGAAGATCAGGTGAGACACCCTTTTAAAAAATTTCAACAGAATAAAAACAATTCAAATTTTGAATTGAAGAGCAAAAGAATACGAAAAAGTAACCAAAAAATGAAAAAGGAAAGAAGTAAAAAAGTAAAAAAAAGTAGTTTCCAATTTTCCTAAGAGTAATTATAAGTATTTATATTTTACCTTCTCTCTGTAAGGTTATGTTATAATTTCTTTCTTTCTGTAATTTACACTTTTTGATAAATCCAGAAACCACCAATCCATCTTTTTTCTACTTCAGTAAAAGAGATTTCAAGTCACTAATAATAATGCTTTATATTCTTAAACAGAGGAACACCAAAAACAGAAGTGGCTTCAAGAAGTTAGGGCAATCAATACAGTAATGCAGTGAAATTCAGATAAATTAAAGTGGCTATGTGAATACAGTGACAATATTTTCTTGGAAAAGATAAAGAATAGACCTGAAAATAGACAAATCTGAATGATAGAGTTTGTCAGTGTTGTCCGCTATCCCCTGTTTTTAATTTTTTCTTTAGAGTTGCTGTTACAACAAATTCGCAAAAACTCAGAAATCACAGAATTAAAAATTAGGGAACAAGAATTTAAACTTCAAGCATTGACTGTCGACTTGGTTTTCAATATAGAAGTAGAGGTCCTCCCTAGAGGTAGAACTGAAACTACTGCATGTTTCTATGTATAAAACGCACCTTTTTACCTCAAAAAGGTACTTTAAAAAATGAGTGCGTCTTATATATCGAATGTTGCTGGGGCCGCCCAGCAGCCCTCGGTGGGAGGCTAGCAGCTCATCCCGGGGATGGGCAGGAGCACCAACAGCACGGGCATAGCACCGACAGCAAAGCATCGCTTTCCAGGCGGCTGCCCGGGGCCTGCAGCTGGCAGGGACAAGGCGGGCACGGCGGCTAAGTTAGCCAGTTCCAGCGGCAGCGGCAGCAACTACTGAGGCGGCTCTGGCAGCTTATTTATTTAATTTATTTTATTTATTAGATTTATATGCCGCCCCTCTCCGTAGACTCGGGGCGGCTCACAACAGCAATAGAACAATTTATAACAAATCTAATAATTTAAAAACATTTTAAAAACCCCATTATTAATCAGACATACATACAAACATACCATACATAAATTGTATAGGCCTGGGGGAGATATCTCAATTCCCCCATGCCTGGCGGCAAAGGTGGGTTTTAAGGAGTTTACGGAAGGCAAGGAGGGTGGAGGCAGTTCTAATCTTCGGGGGGAGCTGGTTCCAGAGAGTCGGGACCGCCACAGAGAAGGCTCTTCCCCTGGGACCCGCCAAACGACATTGTTTAGTCGACGGGACCCGGAGAAGGCCAATTCTGTGGGACCTAATCAGCCGCTGGGATTCGTGCAGCAGAAGGCGGTCCCAGATGTAGTCTGGTCTGGTGCCATGTAGGGCTTTATAGATCATAACCAACACTTTGAATTGTGACCGGAAATTGATCGGCAACCAATGCAGACTGCGGAGTGTTGGTGTGACATGGGCATACCTGGGGAAGCCCATGATTGCTCTCGCAGCTGCATTCTGCATGATCTGAAGTTTCCAAAAACTTTTCAAAGGTAGCCCCATGTAGAGAGTGTTACAGTAGTCGAATCTCGAGGTGATGAGGGCATGAGTGACTATGAGCAGTGAAGCTTCCCTTTGAGGAGCTTCCCTTTGAGGAGCAGCAGCACCGGGAATGTCACATCCACGCCCCAAGCCCCTCCCACTGCTGAATTGCGAGGCTGTGGAGGTCAACGAACAGGCCCTGAAGGGGCAGAGCCATCATCTGCACTTGTAGGCAAACAGCCTTTCCAGTTCCAGAGTCATAATAACTCATTCTTAAACAGCCAAAAATGCAGCCCTAGGACGAATTTATGTCATTAATGGGCATTAATGTCCCTTGCTTGTGAATCCCATTGGTCTGGCTTTTCATTTCAAAAGATTCGGCAGGGGCCTGGGGCGTGGACATGACATTCCTGGTGTTTCTGCTCCTCGAAAGGAAGACAAGGTAGGTAAAGACTCTGGACTCTACCCAAAGACATTGGATACCAGATGGAGAGCAAATAAATTCCTAAACCTTCTGAGCCTGATTTTCATCTCTCATCCTTAATCTTGCTAGGTTTGAAGACCCTTGCATTCTTAACCCCTAACTCAGGGGTCTTCAAACTTGACAGCTTTAAGACTAGTGGACATCAACTACCAGAATTCCTCCACCAGTCATGCTACCTTGGGAATGAGAGTTGAAGTCCACAAGCCTCAACCTTGCCAGGTTTGAAGATCCTTGCCCTCCTAACCCCTAACTCAGGAATCTTCAAACTTGACAGCTTCAAAACTTCTCCCCCTAGAGATTTGTACCGCCCCCATCCTCCTTGCCTTTCGTAAGAATTTGATGACACAACCGCGTCGACACTGTTACGGACACTAATGTTTACAGCCCCTTCCTATAAATGACTGTATGTTGAATGGAAAGTATGTTGGTGGACTGAATAGATAAAAATCCAATAAATAAATAAATAAATGAATGAATGAATGAATAAATATCTGAATGTGTGCGCACATAGGAGTGAGTGTAAGACGAGTACTGCAGCAGGATCAACTTCACTATGCAACTGCTCTAATTTTGCATTTCTAGATCCAAGTCCTAGAAATTAACATGATTATAACAATAATGCATCCTTCCCAAGTACGGTATAAAACCAAAAAGGCAATATGTATAAATCAGTCCATCAAGTTTCCTTTAAATTTGATAGCATCTTGGTAAACAAATATTAACACTACAAGTAAGACAACAAGGAAGTATTTAAAACAATGCCTTGAGGTAGGACCAAATGTCTATACATGTATAATAATTTTAAACAAATGTTAACCTAGAAATATAGAAAAATAGACAATTGATGGCAGAAAAAGACCTCCTGGTCCATCTAGTCTGCCCTTATACTATTTCCTGTATTTTATCTTAGGATGGATCTATGTTTATCCCAGGCATGTTTAAATTCAGTGACTGTGGATTTACCAACCACGTCTGCTGGAAGTTTATTCCAGGGATCTACTACTCTTTCAGTAAAAAAATATTTTCTCATGTTACATTTAATCTTTCCCCCAACTAACCTCAGATTGTGTCCCCTTGTTCTTGTGTTCACTTTCCTATTAAAAACACTTCCCTCCTGAACCTTGTTTAACCCTTTAACATATTTAAATGTTATTATCATGTCCACCCTTTTCCTTTTGTCCTCCAGACTATACAGATTGAGTTCATTAAGTCTTTCCTGATAGGTTTTATTCTTAAGACCTTCCACCATTCTTGTAGCCCGTCTTTGGACTAGTTCAATTTTGTCAATACTGTATCTTTTTGTAGGTGAGGTCTTTTTGTAGGTGAACACAGTATTCCAAATGTGGTCTCACCAGAGCTCTATATAGCAGGATCACAATTTCCCTCTTCCTGCTTGTTATACCTCTAGCTATGCAGACAAGCATTCTACTTGCTTTTCCTACTGCCTGACCGCACTGTTCACCCATTTTGAGACTTTCAGAAATCACTACCCCTAAATCCTTCTCTTCTGAAGTTTTTGCTAAGACAGAACTGCCAATACAATACTCAGATTGAGGATTCCTTTTCCCCAAGTGCATTATTTTACATTTGGAAACATTAAACTTCAGTTTCCATTGCTTTGACCATTTATCTAGTAAAGCTAAATCATTTGCCATATTACAGGAATATCAACCCTATTACACACTTTAGAGTCATCGGCAAATAGGCAAACTTTCCCTACCAAACCTTCCCCTATGTCACTCACAAACATATTAAAAAGAATAGGACCCAGAACAGACCCCTGTGGCACAACGCTTGTAACCAGTATCTGCACAGAATACTTGCCATTAACAACAACTTTCTGATGTCTACGCTTCAGCCATCTACAAATTCACTGAACTATCCAGGGATTAAGTCCAATCTTCACTAATTTATCTATCAGCTCTTTATGTGGAACCGTATCAAAGGTTTGCTGAAGTCCAGATAGGCAATATGCACGGCATCACCTACATCCAACACCTTTGTGACATTGTCAAAGAAATCAATGAGATTAGTCTGACATGATTTGCCTTCAGTAAAGCCATGCTGATTTGGGTCCAATAAGTTATTGGTTTTTAGGTGATGATTTATCCTCTTTTTGAGTAGAGTCTCCATCATTTTAATTACAACTGATGTCAAGCTAACTGGCCTGTAGTTACCAGCTTCTTCTCTATTGCCCTTCTTGTGGATAGGCACAACACTGGCCATTCTCCAATCCTCAGGAACATCTCCGGTTAACAGGGATTGGTTAAACAAATCAGTCAGTGGGGTAGCAATGACAAATCTGAGTTCTTTAAGAACTCTGGGGTGGATGCCATCTGGACCCATTGCCTTATTTATCTTTAATCGTTCAAGTTCTTCAAGCCTCTAAGATCACTGGAGCTGAATCCCTACAGCTGGAAGCAATGCTATATCCATCTATAGTATTATATTGTAACGTGTCTTTGGAGAAAACTGAACAGAAGTAGCTATTGAAATGGTCAGCGATCTCCTTATTCCCATCAATGTATGTATTATTCCCGGTACTAAGCTTCATGATGCTGCAGTTTTTCTTCTTCCTATCACTAATATATCTGAAGAAGATTTTGTCCCCCTTTTTTACAGATTTGGCAATTTCTTCCTCTTTTGAGGCTTTAGCAGCATGTATCATCTGTTTTGCCTCCTGTCTCATTTTATACACTTCTCTGTCAGCTATACTTCCAGACTCTTTATACCTCCTATAGGCAGCCTTTTTTTCATTGATTATAGACCTT
Organism: Erythrolamprus reginae; assembly: GCF_031021105.1. Taxonomy (NCBI): domain Eukaryota; kingdom Metazoa; phylum Chordata; class Lepidosauria; order Squamata; family Dipsadidae; genus Erythrolamprus; species Erythrolamprus reginae. Next base: position 222,146,307 of record NC_091951.1, on the reverse strand, counting down.
ACATCATGGCTAAACCATAGCGGTTTCTTCTTCCTTTTACCTTTAGTTATTTGCCTTACATACAGTCCAGTGGCTTTTAAAATGGCCTTTTTTAATACAGTCCACTGGGAGCTCGCTCCTGCCATTTTATCTCTCCCCTTTAATTCATTATTTAAATATTCCCCCATTGCATTAAAATTTGTTTTTCTGAAATCCAATACTTTGGTTGCAGTATAGGATTGCTCACAATCAGTTTTTACGTCAGACCACAAACATGGGTGGTCACTGCAACCTACATTTTCTTCCACCTTAACCTCTGAAACCCAATTCCCATTGGAAAAACTAAATCTAGAATATTCTCCCCTCTAGTCGATGTCTTAACCAGCTGTGCAAGAGCTGCTCCTGTAGAAGCCTCTACTATATTCTTACTTTTGCATATAAGGGCACTGGGGATATTCCAATCAACATCAGGCATGCTGAAATCACCCATAACCACAATACAGTGATACTTCGTCTTACGAACCCCTTCCTTCCACATACAAGCTTTAGGGGGATGCTGACTTCATTTTCCAGCAGGACTTGGCATCTGCCCACACTGCCAAAAGCACCTAAACCTGGTTCAATGACCGTGGGATTACTGTGTTTGATTGGGCAGCAAACTCGCCTGACCTGAACCCCATAGATAATCTATGGAGCATTGCCTGGAGAAAGATGAGAAACATGAGAGCAAACAATGCAGAAGAGCTGAAGGCTGCTATTGAAGCATCCATAACACCTCAGTAGTGCCACAGACTGATAGCTTCCATACCACGCTGCATTGAGGCAGTAAATGCTGCAAAAGGGCCCAAGCCAAGTACTGAGTACATATGCATGTTTATACTTTTCAAAGGTCCGATATTGTTCTATGTAGAATCCTTGTTTTATTGATTGTGTGTAACATTCTATTTTTCTGAGAGCGTGAATTTGGGGTTTAAACACACACAAATTGCAGATGTTTAAATACACATCAGATTATGGATCACATTATGACCGGCTGTAAATTGAGCCATATTATGCAGTATCTAATTTTTAAAATACAAATCATGCTTTGTGTTGTATCCTATGTAAATAGTTGGTTCCATGAGAAACGCTGTCTGAGCTGGAAACAGGAAGTCGCGCCTGATTGGCTCAGACGCGAGCTGCTCTCGTTTGGCGGGAACCGCAAATGTATAAAAAGAGCGGTTTCTCTCCAGGTAGAGCAGACGTGTTCCGCTGATTGTCACTTCCTTCTAAGAGCTGAATAAAGGAACCGTCTTTACCTAGACCTTGTCTCTGGACTCTTCACTGGCGACGACGGACGGAAGAACCACACGTGCAAAATGAACAACCTTCAAATCGGCCGGGCTCCTAAGTTCTTCGATCCGGAGAAATCCTCCTGGGACGCCTACATAGCCAAGTTCGAGATCTTCCTCGAAGCCGTGGGAATAAGGGACGCCGACGCCGAACGAAAGCGGGCAATCTTCCTGAACTACTCTGGCCCAGAAATATTCGATCTCGCCCAGACTCTCACTGATCCGCTCCCAGCCAAATCCGTCGCTTGGGACGTCCTGCAAACCAAGCTCGCGAGCCATTTCAAGCCTACAAAACCAGCCGTCGTTTTCCGGCACCAGTTTTCAAGAATGGCCCAGCTCGAATCTGAATCCATTAATCAGTTCGCTACGCGTCTTCGAACGGTGCTTTCAAAATGCAAGTTTGATAGCCCGGAAGCTTGCCTCACTGATGCCTTAATTTTCGGCATGAGAAATACCATGGTCCGGAACAAGCTCCTCACCGAAGACGAGCCGTCTCTCCAGGCAGTAATCAAGCTGGCACAAACCGCAGAGGTCGCCGACGCTGCTGCCAAAGAGCTGAAGGAGCACGACAAGCGAGAAGTCATCGCCAAGATTGACTCCACGTTTTCCCGCGCTGAGGCCCCAGACGACCTCAGCCCACCAGCCCTCAACGAGGACAGCTGTTTCCTGCTGCAACAGGACCAGCCGAGACAACCCAGATTCCCTCGCCCCGTCGCCCCCTGCGCCGGCTGCCGAGGAAACCATCCGCGCCAACGCTGCCCTTTCTGGGACGCCATTTGCCGCCGCTGCAACCGACGCGGCCATATCGCCGAAGCCTGCAGAGCACCTTTGCCTGAGGAATCTTTCTCCACTCCTCGTCCTCCTCGTTTCCAGACCTAAACATCTCAACCACGCGAAAACCGGTTTCCCCGTTTTTCCGGCCGCAAGAACTACTCAACCGCTAACCGCGACTACTCAAGAGGTAACAATCAATTTTCCGTGAATAGCACGGAAACAAAAAATGGGGGCAAGATTGTAATCTCACTGCTCCTAAACAACAAGCCATGCTCTATGGAACTTGATACTGGGTCTAAATACACCATTATGCCGTGGGAAAAGCTTTTAATGTACATGCCTAGCCTCTCAAAGTCTGACCTTTTACAAACCTCATTGGTAATTAGAGATTTTCAAGGGGGAATAATACCTGTTCTAGGCCAAGTGAATGTACCTATTATGTTTAAGGCTGTTAAATGTACCCTTCCTATGATTGTTGTTGCAGGGGCTAGACACTCTCTCCTGGGTTTGGCTTGGATGGAACCATTGGGAATTGAAATTTCTGGTATCTGTACTGTTAACTCTGATAGCATGCCTAACTTCTTACAGGAATTCCCAGAAGTGTTTAGCCCCACCTTGGGATCGTATAAAGGGCCCCCTATCTCCTTTTCTATTGACCCCAAGGTCCCTCCTGTCCGGCTCAAACCACGCAGGGTACCCCTCCCGCTCCTCCCCAAGCTTGACCTACAGCTAGATAAGCTCATAAGCCAGGGCATTTTAGTTCCTGTAGAGCAGGGGCCATGGGAAACACCCATAGTCACGCCCCTTAAACCGGATGGCTCTTTGAGGGTTTACGCTGACTATAAGTCTACGCTCAACAAAGCCCTCCAACATCACCCTTACCCCATTCCAGTGGTACAACAGCTCCTTCACTCCCTGGGGGAAGGGAAAGTGTTCGCAAAAATCGATTTAGCCCAAGCTTACCAGCAACTCCCTGTCGATGAACCGACAGCACTCGCACAGACAATTGTCACCCACAGGGGTGCATTTAAATGGACCAGATTACAATTTGGGGTAAGCATAGCTCCCGGGATTTTTCAAAGCATAATGGAACGGTTGTTGTCAGGAATTAAAGGGACCATTCCCTATTTTGATGACATTTTAATTTCAGGAGAAAACCAATCTCAACTCAATGAAAGAATAAGAGAGGTATTACATAGACTACAAGATAAAGGGCTAAGGATCAAACCTGACAAATGTGTGTGGGGAACCAACAGTGTAGAATTCTTAGGATATAGAATCGATGGGGAAGGCATCCACCCCACTACTGAAAAATTAAAAGCCATCAGGGAAGCCCCAGAGCCACAGAATAAAACAGAATTGCAGGCATTTTTAGGCCTTCTAAACTTTTACTCTGTCTTTTTAAAACAGAAGGCAACAGCAGCAGAGCCTCTACACCGACTACTTCAGAAAGGAACCCTTTGGACATGGGGGAGAACTGAGCACGAAGCCTTTTTACAAATAAAGCAGTTGTTAACTTCCGCAAGTGTAGTAGTCCAGTATAGCACTTTACTACCCGTCAGGCTTACGTGCGATGCATCCCCATATGGCGTGGGAGGGGTCTTGGCACATGTGTTGCCAAATAATACAGAGGCCCCAATTGCCTTCTTTTCAAGGACAATGACCAATACGGAGAGAAATTACAGCCAACTAGATAAGGAGGCTCTAGCGTTAGTGGCTGGGGTGAAGAAATTTCATAATTATCTTTTTGGCAGGAGTTTTGAATTGGTTACCAACCACAAGCCTTTATTAGGCCTCTTAGCCCCCAACAAACCAACTCCCCCATTTATGTCTCCAAGATTAATCAGGTGGGCTTTGTTTCTCTCAGGATACCAGTACGAGCTCATTCACAAAGGGGGTAAAACGATCAACCACGCAGATGGTCTCAGTAGGTGCCCAATGGCAGAGTTAGTAGAGGACCCTGCCCCATCTGCTGATGTTTTAATGATAGAGCTCGAAGATAACCCACTAACAACAGCAAGGGAGGTGGCTGCGCACACGCAGCAAGACCCAATTTTAAAAAAGGTGGTAAACTGTGTACTTAAGGGGTGGCAAAATGACCCTGTAGAAAATAATTTAAGTGATTTTAAAACCAAAAGATTGAAATTGTCATATGTTAAAGGTTGCCTGTTGTGGGGTGATAGAGTAATCATTCCTGAAAGTCTAAAAACCAAAGTACTCACAATGTTACATGTGGGCCACCCTGGTATTGTCAGGATGAAGGGCCTAGCTAGGGGGCACTTATGGTGGCCAGGTCTGGATACAGATATTGAAAAGTGGGTAGCCAAATGTGATCCATGCCAAGAGTCTCGGCCTAACCCCCCCAAAACAACTCCAGCAGAGTGGGAACAACCGGCAGGGCCTTGGTCCAGGGTCCATATTGATTTTGCAGGGCCAGTGGGGTCACAATATTTCTTAATAGTGGTAGATGCATTTTCAAATGGGTGGAAATCATTGCAATGAATAATATAACCACTAGTGCCACAATTAAGGTTCTGCGCCATTTGTTTGTCACCCATGGCTGTCCTGACATCTTAGTGTCAGACAATGGACCCCAATTGACAGCCAGGCAATTTCAATTATTCTTAGATAATTTTGGGGTCAGACATGCTCTCATCTCGCCTTACTCGCCCTGGGCTAACGGGTTGGCAGAACGATACGTTCGGGTGGCAAAGGAGGCATTGCGCAGGTCAGGCCCTGGAGATGTACAACAGCATCTGGACCAATTTTTGTTAACACAACATATTACACCAAATTCCCACACACACATAAGCCCTGCTGAAATACTAATGGGAAGGAAACTTAGGTCCCCACTGGATAGATTACACCCAAGGTATTGTACTCATAATCCTATGTATGTGAACCCTGAAAGACAATTGTATTTGGGTCAAAGTGTTTTTGCAAAGAATTTTGATGGGGGTTTGAATTGGATGAAGGGAATAATTGTACAACAAACTGCTCCTAAAACATACATTGTAAAATTGGATGATGGTCGAATGTGGAAGCGGCACATTGACCATGTACGAAAGCGCATTGAAACCTCCCCTGAGCAAACCGCTAAAACAGACTCTCCCACTCTAATAGACTGTAACGCGCAACCCGCCTTAATGGACATTCAAATGAACTTATCGAGTCAGGAAGGGTCCTCCAGCGACGCCGAGCCATCTTCATCCTCAGAGGTCGGTGCTGTGCCTGCCCAATCGACTCAGCGGGCCAGAGCCCAAACTAGGCCCCAGCCGCACTGGGGAAGTACAGGTGAACCGACCTCCACCGTTGGAAGCGAGGACTCAAATGAACTGCGCAGGTCGGAGCGAGCCCTACGGAGACCGAGCAGATTGGAGGATTTCGTCACGTGGCTTTCTTGATTGATGTATTCTGACTAAGGAGGGAGGGGTGTTGTATCCTATGTAAATAGTTGGTTCAACGAGAAACGCTGTCTGAGCTGGAAACAGGAAGTCGCGCCTGATTGGCTCAAGACGCGAGCTGCTCTCGTTTGGCGGGAACCGCAAATGTATAAAAAGAGCGGTTTCTCTCCAGGTAGAGCAGATGTGTTCCGCTGATTGTCACTTCCTTCTAAGAGCTGAATAAAGGAACCGTCTTTACCTAGACCTTGTCTCTGGACTCTTCACTTTGCTTCAATGGTTCAATGCCTTAGACCAGTGATGATGAACCTATGGCACAGGTGCCACAGGTGGCAGGCACAGCCATAGCTATGTCAGCTCCAGCATGTATGTGAGCACTGGCCAGCTGATTTTCAGCCCTTTTCACCTCCCCAAGGTTCAGGAAAGCCTCCTGAAGCTTTCTGAACCCTGGGAAGAGCGAAAAATAGCCCAGTGAGTCTACCGGAAGTCTGGAAGCTTCACTGAGACCTGTGGGCATGCACAAGGGGCAGGGTAGGCTTCCTAAATTTCTTACTTCTACCCTGTGGGCATGGCTTATTTTGTGGGTGTGGCTTGCTGGTCATGTGACTGGGTGGGACCCGCCAGTCCGTGTCACACTCAACCTCAAAGAGTCTTTGGAGAGGGGAAGCCTACAAATCCAATAAATAAATAAATAAATCTATAGATCTGTAGAAATGTTGTTCACCTTTTTTCAACTTTATTGTCTATAAATTATAGATGTACTTTCATGGACTACTAAAAGGAGGAAATGGCTCACACGCTTTGCCCAAGAGTGTGATAGACCAGGGATCTCCAACCTTTTGGACCTCAGGGACTACCAAATTCAGAATTTTAAATCCCGCAGCTGAGCTCCCCATGGGGGGAACTCAGCCACCTTTCAGGCCTACCTGTCTGCTTCTGTGAGCCCTCAGGGTGGGAGAAAGTGCCTGCTTCAGGCACGCAGCCTGGAAACCTCTCTTGTGTTCCTTCTCTCAAGAAGCTTGGGCAATCTGAATAAAATAAAAGGCAGATGGGCAGACTGACAGTGGCTTGATGATCTTGGTGGAAAGTGAGTCCCATATGCCAGAGCTGTAGTTGTAGTCCCTCCTCTCCCCTCCCCCTTTCCTTTTCTTTCTTTTCTTTTCCCCAATTCCATTCATTTCCTTTCCTTCGATTTTCTCCCCTCTCCTCTCCCTTCATTTCTTTTTTCCCCTCCCTTTCCTTTCCCCTCCTCCCCTCCCTTTCCTGTACTCCTTCTTTCCTTTCTTTTCTTTTCCCCTCTTCCTTTCCTTTGCTCCCCTCCCTCCCTCCCCCTTCCCTTTTCTTTCCTTTCCTCCTCCCCCTTCTTTCCTTTCCTTTCCTCCTCCTCCTTTCCTTTTTTCCTTTCCTCCCCCTTCTTTCCTTTCCTTTCCTCCTCCTCCTTTCCTTTTTTCCTTTCCTCCTCCTTCTTTCCTTTCCCAGAATGGTATCAACTCACCTGAAATGACGCCTACACTAAGTTCAATGCACCTGCTAAAAACAAAGCCATGTGGGAACCTTCTAGCCTCTTTTTTGAAAAATGATGGTTTCATTCATGAATAAATTAACTAAGGAAATAGGAGAGGATTGCTATTAATTATCACTACCAGGGCAAAGCAGATGGCACCACTCTTAGCTGTTATTATTAGACCACTATTAGTGGTCACTCTTATTATCTGCCATTCATTTCCTCCCCTTCCCTCCTGTCCTTTCCTCTGCTCTCCTCCCTCCCACAAAGGTTGCCCTTTGTTTCCCCCCTCCTCCCTCTCAGCTTTTAGGGGAATCCTGGCTGGGGGCGGGGGGTTTCCAAGCAGCCTCCAAAGCTTCCCGGAACCCTCTGGAGTGTAAAAAACAGCACAAGGGCAAACTGGACGTGTGTTTTCCCAAACTTTCAGTTTGCCCCTTTGGGCACTTTTTTTACCTACCAGGCTTCAGTGAGGCCTGTGAGCATGTATGGGAAGGGGCAGCGCTACTTCCTAAACTAGTCCCTGCAGGTTACCTGGCTTGAAGGATTTTGGAAGAGGTTTACCTCTACCTGCCTCCTAGGCATGAGAGAGAGTGACTCATCCAAAGTCACCCAATTGGCTGCATGTGTAAAGTACAGTATATATATACAGTATGTATCTGAATGTGTGCATGCATGCGTATGTGTGTAAGAGGAGTACTGCAGCAGGAACAACTCCACTATGCAGCTGCTCTAGTTTTGCATTTCTATATCCAAGTCCCAGAAATGAACATGATTATAACAAAAATGCATCCTGCCCTAGTATGGTATAAAAACAAAACAGCAATATGTATAAATCAGTCCATCAAGTTTCCTTTAAATTTGATAGTGTCTTGGTAAACAAATATTAACACTACAAGTAAGACAACAAGGAAGAGTTTAAAACAGGGGTCTCAAACTCTGGCCTGCGGGGCATCTGCGGCCCTCGGGAGAATAGTTTGCGGCCCCCACCTCAATATCAAAGTTTAATGTTAGTGTGGCCCGAGTTTGATATGAATGGCACTTTTCAGTGTTGTGTGTGGAGCTGAATGAACCTACCAATCACGATGGGGTATATTGCTCTCGACGGTGGGACATCAGCCGGGCTTATTGCAAACTTGCGCCATTACCCCAGGCTCAGAAGCGGAGGCGGCCACGGAAATTGCTACTCAGCGAGACAGAAAAAAAGTAGAAAAGGAGCATCAGCTAAAGTTTAGCTGCTAAACACTGAAACAGTGACACCAAGTGGAATTATATATTACACAGCCCTAAACATGTCTTTTTCAAAGCCTGCAGTGAAGAAAAAAGGTTGGTGATGAGCACGTGTCTTATTTGCACAAAGAATACAATTTGAAATGTCATTACACAACTAAACATGCTGAGGAGTATCAGATCCAGGGGCTTAAAGCACAGGTTTCAGGCTTTTTTAGAGGAAATCGAGTCAGAATATGGGGATGTGCTCTACTTCACCGAGGTACGTTGGCTCAGCAGGGGAAACATAGTGAAGAGATTTTTTGAGTTGAAAGCAGAAGTGAAAACTTCATGGAGAAAGATGGGATTGCTATTCCTGCGCTAAGTGATCCAAAATGGCTTATGGACTTAGCTTTTTTTGTTGATATCAATACATGAGCTTACTGTACTGAACAAGAAATTACAAGGCCAGGGGCAACTTGTCAGTGCTGCCTATGACAATGTGAGAGCATTCTCTACAAAACGTATGTTATGGAAAGCCCAGCTTTCTCAGACAAACATTTGCCATTTCCCAGCATGCAAGGCACTCATGGATGCAGGCACACCATTCAGTGGTGAGGAGTATGTGGATGTCATTTTGAAGCTACAGGAGGAATTTGATCCCAGATTTGCAGACTTTAAGACGCACAGAGCAACATTTCAAATTTTTGGGAACCCCTTCTCCTTTGATGTGCAAGATACCCCTCATGTGCTTCAAATGGTGTTCATTGACCTGCAGTGCAACTCTGAACTCAAAGCCAAGTTCAGGGAGGTGAGTGGAAAAGCAGACACACTCGGGCAATTTTTGACACACACACACACACACACCCAGCTTCCCTGAGCTTTCCCGAATGTTCAAGTGGACCATGTGTCTTTTTGGGAGCACGTACTTGTTCGAAAAGCTCTTCTCTACCTTGAACTTCAATAAATCCAAGTACAGGTCCAGACTTACTGATGAGCATCTTCAAGCCCTATGGAGGGTCTCAACTGCTTCCTCCCTTAAACCAAATGTGGCTTGGCTATGCAAGAGTAAGAGCTGCCAGATCTCTAGCAGCAAGAAGTAGGGAGAAGAAGCCACGTTCAAAACAGTTTATGTTCAATGTTCCATTCATGTTCAGAAAGTTAAATGTTAAAGAACTATTAATACAGACATTTGAATCTGAATAATAATAATTACATTTCTCTAGTCAGCAACTATAGTATATGTGGTTTCTTCAGTCTTCTATATCTGCTGTATTATTATTATTATTATTATTATTATTTATTGTTCTTGTTCTTGTTATTATTATTATTATTTTCATTTTCATTTTATTTATTTATTACTGATTTATTTTTATTTTTTTATGAATTTGTTAAAAAAAAATTATTTTTTAACATAAAAAAAGATGAAAAAATAAAGATGTTTTATAACATTGGAATGTTTTTGTAAGAGCTTTTTTTGTGGAAAACCTGATGCGGCCCAGCCTCACCCAGACTCTACCTCCAGCGGCCCCCAGGTAAATTGAGTTTGAGACCCCTGGTTTAAAACAATGCCTTGAGGTAGGACCAAATGTCTATACATCTATAATAATTTAAAACAAATGTTAACCTAGAACTTTCAGATAAGTAAGAATAAGATGGAGCAGCCAAATCTATGTTAAACCCCTAATGAAATGTATGGTCTTTTAAGCCCATCAAATTTTCACAGAAACTGATTTTTAAAAGATTTTGACTTCTAAGCCCATATAATATGAAAAATCAAAATTAAGTTAAGAAAATCCATAACTTTGTATTGAGAATCTGGATTTGCATGTCCAGCTGGTCTAACTCTAATCTAGCATCATGTGATGCTGCAGGTGAAACTCAAAAAATTAGAATATCCATGTATATGCCATGTATATGATATAGACCAGTCTAAACAAATAAAATTTGCTCCCAAATGGAAATATCCAGTGTAATCATTCCTTCCTGTTGCCTTGCTTTGTTTTGACTTGGTATTTTATCACCATCATAAACCTACTCATAGTTAATTATGGGCTTTTATTTATTTATTAATTATTATTTACTATTTATTATTTATTATTTATTTATTTATTTATTTATTATTTGGATTTGTATGCCGCCCCTCTCCGAAGACTCGGGCGGCTTACAACAAGTGAAAAAACAATCCAATACATAATCCAATTAATTAAAATATTTCAAAAATTTAAAAAAAACCTATACTAACATACACACACACAAGCATACCATGTATAAATTCAACGTGCCCAAGGGGAGATGTTTAGTTTCCCCATGCCTGACGGCAAAGGTGGGTTTTGAGGAGTTTACGGAAGGCAGGAAGAGTAGGGGCAGTTCTGATCTCCGGGGGGAGTTGGTTCCAGAGAGTCGGTGCCGCCACAGAGAAGGCTCTCCCCCTGGGGCCCGCCAACCGACATTGTTTACTTGACGGGACCCGGAGGAGGCCCACTCTGTGGGACCTAATCGGTCGCTGGGATTCGTGCGGCAGAAGGCGGTCTCGGAGATATTCTGGTCCAATGCCATGAAGGGCTTTAAAGGTCATAACCAACACTTTGAATTGTGACCGGAAACTGATCGGCAGCCAGTGCAGACTGCGGAGTGATGGTGAAACATGGGCATACCTGGGTAAGCCCATGACTGCTCTCGCAGCTGCATTCTGCACGATCTGAAGTTTCCGAACACTTTTCAAAGGTAGCCCCATGTAGAGAGCATTACAGTAGTCGAACCTCGAGGTGATGAGGGCATGAGTGACTGTGAGCAGTGAGTCCCGGTCCAGATAGGGCTGCAACTGGTGCACCAGGCGAACCTGGGCAAACGCCCCCCTCGCCACAGCTGAAAGATGGTTCTCTAATGTGAGCTGTGGATCGAGGAGGACGCCCAAGTTGCGGACCCTCTCTGAGGGGGTCAATAATTCCCCCCCCCAGGGTAATGGACGGACAGATGGGATTGTCCTTGGGAGGCAAAACCCACAGCCACTCCGTCTTATCCGGGTTGAGCTTGAGTCTGTTGACACCCATCCAAGCCCCAACAGCCTCCAGGCACCGGCACATCACTTCCGCCACTTCGTTGACTGGGCATGGGGTGGAGATGTAAAGCTGGGTATCATCGGCATATTGATGATACCTCACCCCATGTCCTTGGATGATCTCACCCAGCGGTTTCATGTAGATGTTAAATAGCAAGGGGGAGAGGACCGACCCCTGAGGCACCCCACAAGGGAGAGACCTCGGAGTCGACCTCTGACCCCCCACTAACACCGACTGCGACCGGCCAGAGAGGTAGGAGGAGAACCACTGAAGCACAGTGCCTCCCACCCCCAACCCCTCCAACCGGTGCAGAAGGATACCATGGTCGATGGTATCGAAAGCCGCTGAGAGATTGAGGAGCACCAGGACAGAGGATAAACCCCTGTCCCGGGCCCACCAGAGATCATCCATCAACGCGACCAAAGCGGTTTCCGTGCTGTAACCGGGCCTGAAGCCCGACTGCTGGGGACCTAGATAATCGGCTTCTTCCAAGGACCGCTGGAGCTGGAGTGCCACCACCTTCTCGACAATCTTCCCCATAAAGGGAAGGTTGGAGACTGGACGATAGTTGTTGAGTACGGCTGGGTCCAGGGAAGGCTTCTTGAGGAGGGGGCGCACAAGCGCTTCTTTATAGAGTGTTGGAAAAACTCCCCTCCCCAAGGAAGCGTTGGTAATCTCCTGGGCCCAGCTCTGTGTCACCTCCCTGCCGGCCGAGACCAACTAGGAGGGACACGGATCCAGTAAACAGGTGGCGGAACTCACAGCTCCAATGGCCTTGTCCACTTCATCAGGTGTCACCAGATCAAACTCTTCCCAGACAGGTGGACAAGTACGTGCCCCAGTCACCTCGACTGACTCATTGTCAGTCGACTCTGTTTTACAATTGGAGTCGAGGTCGGCCCGGATCTGAGCGACTTTATCAGCGAAAAACGTGTTAAACTCCTCGGCACTACTCTGCAAGGGCTCCCCAACTCCCCCCTGGTTAAGAAGGGAGCGGGTCACCCTAAACAGAGTGGCCAGGCGGGATTCCGCTGATGCAATCAAGGCGGCATGGTACGCGCATCTTGCCGCCTTGAGCGCCACTTTGTAAGTCTTAATAAAAGCTCTTACAAGTGTTCGGTCAGATTCAGACCTACTCTTCCTCCATCGCTTCTCTAGACGTCTCTTTTGGCGTTTCAACTCCCGGAGCTCCTCATTGAACCATGGGGCTCTACGGGGTCTAGCGCCACGGAGAGGTCGCAAAGGCGCAATCCGGTCGAGAGCCTCTGCAGCAGCCGTATTCCAGGCCTCCGCAAGAGACTCCGCCGAACTGTGGATGAGTGCCTCTGGAATAACCCCAAGCGCCGTCTGAAAGCCCTCTGGGTCCATCAAGCGTCTGGGGTGGAACATCTTCATTGGTTCCGCCTCCCTGCGGGGAAGGATTGGAGCCAGGAAGTCAAGCCGTAGTAGAAAATGGTCTGACCATGACAAAGGCACTGCTTCTAAGCCCCTTAGTCTCAGACCATTACTCAATTGCTCGGAAAGGAATACCATGTCAGGTGCGTGCCCCCCCTCATGAGTCGGACCCCGTACTACTTGAGTCAGGTCCATGGCTGTCATGGTGGCCATGAACTCCTGTGCCAACCCAGAGGTTTCGCCGAGTGACGGCAGATTGAAGTCCCCCAAGACAATAAGTCTGGGGAACTCCACCGCCAACCCGGCTACCTCCTCGAGTAGCACAGGCAGGGCTTTTGACACGCAGCTGGGAGGCAGGTACGTGAGAAATAAGCCCACCTGAACCCCTAAGTCCAACTTCATCAAGAGTGACTCGCAACCCGCAATTTCCGGAGCAATGAGTCCACGTAGGCAAAGGCTCTCCCTGGCTATAATAGACACTCCTCCCCCCCTTCCCTGGGGTCGAGGTTGATGCCATATCTGAAACCCAGCTGGGCAAATTTCAGAGAGAGGAACACCTCCCTCTGGGCCCAGCCAGGTTTCAGTAATACATGCCAGGTCGGCCTCCTCATCCAGGATCAGATCCCGGATGAGGAGAGCTTTGTTTACCACCGACCTGGCATTAAGCAGCAGCAATCTGAGCCCAGGGCCAGAGTTACACTCATCACCAGTACCCAAGATTGGGCTCACAGAGCCAGAACAAGGGATCGTTATTAAGCAACGGTCCCTCGTTCCCCTGGAACGGCTAACTCCGTGGCCCCCACCATATCTGCCTCTCCCCAGCAACACAGGAATATTCCGACCCTCTGCCACCCCAGAGATCGGTGCCCCATATCCTCCCGCCTCTTGAGCGTCAGGTGGACCAAATCTACCATTCATACTCTTACCATTCATCTCATCCATACCGTAGCCCCTCCCACCCCAGTCATCCCAATCATACCAGCCATTCAACTCATGCACACAGGTAATTCTGTCCCAGTCATCCATTTAAATTTAGAACCCCCAATACTAAAAATAGATTAAATTGATAACACTTTAAAACACTAATAAATATGTAAAAAATGCAATTCCCAGTTAATTAATTAATTAATTAGTTAAACATTAAAACAGATAAAAATATAAAAATATAAAAATAGCTAAGAATAAAATGTATTAAGATGTATTAAAAATATAGAAAAATATAGAAAAAGGAGTCAGTCAGCAGTTCTTAAATAGTCAATAGCGAGGTGGTACCAAAGTCTAGGTAAATGGCTTCTTAAGATTTTATATAATTGTCCACTTAGCAATTTTCCAAGTTTCTGGGGAAAAAGATCACCAAAGTGCTGGCCCTGACCACTGACCAGCATCCCCAGTCCAAGACTATATGGTTTAGTTGTTATTTCCCCCAACTTTCTCAACCTTTTGAGTGAAACTCAAAAAATTAGAATATCCATGTATATGCCATGTATATGATATAGACCAGTCTAAACAAATAAAATTTGCTCCCAAATGGAAATATCCGGTGTAATCATTCCTTCCTGTTGCCTTGCTTTGTTTTGACTTGGTATTTTATCACCATCATAAACCTACTCATAGTTAATTATGGGCTTTTGTGTTTGTGTGTCTCTCTTCACTGCAAAAAGTGTACAAACCAGAGGTGGGTTTCTCCCAATTCATACTGGTTCACAAGAACCGGTAGCCACCCGCTGGTGCCGTCATGATAATGTCACAAAACCGGATTGGTCAGTGCTGGTCCATGGGCACCACCATCTTAAAAAAAAAAAAATTCCCACCACATTTTAAAAATGTTTTCCCTCCTGAGCATGTGTAGAAGCCAAGTTCCTGTACTGTGCATATGGAGGCCATCTTTTTTGGGGGGGCTTTGGGGTTTTACTGTGCATGTGTGCCCATGAACAACCGGCCCTCCCACGAAGCACACCCATGCGAACCAGCAGCGAGGGAAGTTGGAACCTACCCCTGATGCAAACCATTGAAAACACTGGCTGTCTCATCCTGGGGGAAATTACAGGAGGACAAACAGCATGGACCACATCTCAACATCTCTCATCTCAGGCCTGATTTGGAGGCCTTGTGTTGGGAAAGGCCATTTCCTATTACCCACAAATTCAGTGAATGCTGATTGCCTCTTATAACCATCAATCAATAACACAGGGGTCCTCCTTCTGGTTTATATTCTTGGAGGGAAGAGAAGTTGGAAATTTGGGAGCTGGGAGTGGAAGGACAGATGGGAGGAAAGCCTGGAATCAAGCTAGTATGAGTTATAGAGGTGGTTCTCAACCTATGACCAGAATTGAACCCAGACTTTCAGCTGTTAAGTGAGACATTTGTTAAGTGAGTTTTGCCCCATTTTACTATCTTTTTTTTTGCCATTGTTATTAACTGTAGGTGATGCATTAGGGGCTTGAGCAAGTTTGCTAGCTCAGGAGCTACATTGAAATGCTTCTTGTCAAAAGTTGAAGGTATTGAGCATGCCACAGGAACAGTGAACTGCTTCTGAATGTTATCAATGAACAGCTGAGGAGCTGGAATAAGGGCCACTGCCTGGACTTGTTCAGCAATATATGGAATGGGAAGTAGAAGCTTTGTTTCCAGTTCCTGTGATAGGAGGCGTGGCCAGGCCAGAAGCAGTCGTAGCCTTCTGGAGAAGTGATTTAAATAAGGCTGGTGGAAAAAGGCCTGCAGGAGTAGGCTGCTCTATTGGTAAAACTTCATCAGCAGAGAGGGCCTCATCCTGACACTCTGCCTCTTCCATTGCTGAGGCTTGGCTCTCATTATCTGAGGTATCTGAATAATTATGATCCTCTAATGTCCCGGGCCCACCAGAGATCATCCATCAACGCGACCAAAGCGGTTTCCGTGCTGTAACCGGGCCTGAAGCCCGACTGCTGGGGACCTAGATAATCGGCTTCTTCCAAGGACCGCTGGAGCTGGAGTGCCACCACCTTCTCGACAATCTTCCCCATAAAGGGAAGGTTGGAGACTGGACGATAGTTGTTGAGTACGGCTGGGTCCAGGGAAGGCTTCTTGAGGAGGGGGCGCACAAGCGCTTCTTTATAGAGTGTTGGAAAAACTCCCCTCCCCAAGGAAGCGTTGGTAATCTCCTGGGCCCAGCTCTGTGTCACCTCCCTGCCGGCCGAGACCAACTAGGAGGGACACGGATCCAGTAAACAGGTGGCGGAACTCACAGCTCCAATGGCCTTGTCCACTTCATCAGGTGTCACCAGATCAAACTCTTCCCAGACAGGTGGACAAGTACGTGCCCCAGTCACCTCGACTGACTCATTGTCAGTCGACTCTGTTTTACAATTGGAGTCGAGGTCGGCCCGGATCTGAGCGACTTTATCAGCGAAAAACGTGTTAAACTCCTCGGCACTACTCTGCAAGGGCTCCCCAACTCCCCCCTGGTTAAGAAGGGAGCGGGTCACCCTAAACAGAGCGGCCAGGCGGGATTCCGCTGATGCAATCAAGGCGGCATGGTACGCGCATCTTGCCGCCTTGAGCGCCACTTTGTAAGTCTTAATAAAAGCTCTTACAAGTGTTCGGTCAGATTCAGACCTACTCTTCCTCCATCGCTTCTCTAGACGTCTCTTTTGGCGTTTCAACTCCCGGAGCTCCTCATTGAACCATGGGGCTCTACGGGGTCTAGCGCCACGGAGAGGTCGCAAAGGCGCAATCCGGTCGAGAGCCTCTGCAGCAGCCGTATTCCAGGCCTCCGCAAGAGACTCCGCCGAACTGTGGATGAGTGCCTCTGGAATAACCCCAAGCGCCGTCTGAAAGCCCTCTGGGTCCATCAAGCGTCTGGGGTGGAACATCTTCATTGGTTCCGCCTCCCTGCGGGGAAGGATTGGAGCCAGGAAGTCAAGCCGTAGTAGAAAATGGTCTGACCATGACAAAGGCACTGCTTCTAAGCCCCTTAGTCTCAGACCATTACTCAATTGCTCGGAAAGGAATACCATGTCAGGTGCGTGCCCCCCCTCATGAGTCGGACCCCGTACTACTTGAGTCAGGTCCATGGCTGTCATGGTGGCCATGAACTCCTGTGCCAACCCAGAGGTTTCGCCGAGTGACGGCAGATTGAAGTCCCCCAAGACAATAAGTCTGAGCATGTGTAGAAGCCAAGTTCCTGTACTGTGCATATGGAGGCCATCTTTTTTGGGGGGGCTTTGGGGTTTTACTGTGCATGTGTGCCCATGAACAACCGGCCCTCCCACGAAGCACACCCATGCGAACCAGCAGCGAGGGAAGTTGGAACCTACCCCTGATGCAAACCATTGAAAACACTGGCTGTCTCATCCTGGGGGAAATTACAGGAGGACAAACAGCATGGACCACATCTCAACATCTCTCATCTCAGGCCTGATTTGGAGGCCTTGTGTTGGGAAAGGCCATTTCCTATTACCCACAAATTCAGTGAATGCTGATTGCCTCTTATAACCATCAATCAATAACACAGGGGTCCTCCTTCTGGTTTATATTCTTGGAGGGAAGAGAAGTTGGAAATTTGGGAGCTGGGAGTGGAAGGACAGATGGGAGGAAAGCCTGGAATCAAGCTAGTATGAGTTATAGAGGTGGTTCTCAACCTATGACCAGAATTGAACCCAGACTTTCAGCTGTTAAGTGAGACATTTGTTAAGTGAGTTTTGCCCCATTTTACTATCTTTTTTTTTTGCCATTGTTATTAACTGTAGGTGATGCATTAGGGGCTTGAGCAAGTTTGCTAGCTCAGGAGCTACATTGAAATGCTTCTTGTCAAAAGTTGAAGGTATTGAGCATGCCACAGGAACAGTGAACTGCTTCTGAATGTTATCAATGAACAGCTGAGGAGCTGGAATAAGGGCCACTGCCTGGACTTGTTCAGCAATATATGGAATGGGAAGTAGAAGCTTTGTTTCCAGTTCCTGTGATAGGAGGCGTGGCCAGGCCAGAAGCAGTCGTAGCCTTCTGGAGAAGTGATTTAAATAAGGCTGGTGGAAAAAGGCCTGCAGGAGTAGGCTGCTCTATTGGTAAAACTTCATCAGCAGAGAGGGCCTCATCCTGACACTCTGCCTCTTCCATTGCTGAGGCTTGGCTCTCATTATCTGAGGTATCTGAATAATTATGATCCTCTAATCCTCCAAAGATTTGTGTTGCAAAGAAGGCTGGTTCAGCAGAGGCTGGGCCTGGTTTTGTGGGTGACTAGAGCAAGCTCCCGTAATCACCATGTAGAGTGAAAAACAGCCATTTGCTGAAAAGCAGCCATACACTGCTATATAGTATTGGGCAATAATATTTTGAATGTTGTTAGGATCCAATATTGGTGGCTGGGCTGTTTGGACAGTCCTTGGTTGTTGCCCTACCTGAATGCCAGGTGTAGTAGGCAAGGCTGTTATATTACTAACTAGCAGTAGTAAACTGTGAAGCAGTTGCCATAGGTGGATTATTGGATCCAAAGGCTGAAGCCACCTGAGTGGGGGCGCTTGCTGAGCTGGGGCTTTAAAACCTGCCTCCCACCAAACATTTGTGTTAATTAGAGACACACTCTCATAATCCAAAGCTGACTGACCTTGCTTGTTGAAGTTGAGGAAAAGTGAGGTGGTAAAGATGACCACTTTTCCACATTATTGTCAGGCTTGTGCACACGTTCACGCTTTTTGTCACTCCACTCTCCCGCTCTGGGTGACAACAGGCAAAGAAGCCTTCCGCTCAAAATGTGATGTCTTTGCTTTTGTTGTTGTCGTTGTTTTGTTCTCCTTGCATGGCATCGGCTGCTGGGAAATCCCCCTGAGAATCTGCCATAGAGACTCTCCTCAGCCCAGTAAGTGAGGGAATCTGCTGACAGGCTGGATAACACAGTCTGAAGCCATTGTTTTTGGGTTTTTTTTGTTTTTTTGGCACGGCGGCAAGCCCCAGCGCCTGTAAGATGGTGGACATGAGCGGTAAATTTAAAATCTGGTGACTGGAGCAAGCTCTGGTAATCACCTTGTAGAGCAGAAAAACAAATACCAGCTAGGAGATAGTATAAAATGATCGGGCATGCCCTTTGTGATCAGTAAGGCTGGATTACTTATTACTGTCATACAACCCACATAAACCGTACATAAATCATAATAGCTGAGGGGAATATTAATTTCCTCATGCCTGGCGACATAGGTGGGTTTTCAAGAGCTTACGAAAGGCAAGGAGGGTGGGGGCAGTCCTGATCTCTGGGGGGAGTTGATTCCAGAGGACCGGGGCCACCACAGAGAAGGCTCTTCCCCTGGGTCCTGCCAGATGGCATTGCTTAGTCCAGTGATGGCGAACCTATGACACGCGTGTCAGCACTGACATGCGTAGCCATTTTCAGTGACACGCGGCCGCCGGAGAAACTTTCGGAGAGTTACGTTTCATCCTCGGCTCCTATACGGCCAGGTGCAGTAGCCGAGGATAAAAAAATTGCTTTAGTGTAGACTAGACTAGTGACTCTGTGCCGGAGGTCTGTAGGCCAGAACAGCAGAGCTCCGGCACAGAGTGTTTAGGCCTGGGACTTCCGGTAGGCTGAACTTCTGGTTGGCGCAGCAGGGAGCAGCGGAACGCTGCGGGGGACGCATATCTGAGGTCCTGTGATCGCTGTCTGGAGGTCCTGTGATCGCTGTCTGGAGGTCCTGTGATCGCTGTCTGGAAGCCCTGTGATCGCTGTCTGGAGGTCCTGTGATCGCTGTCTGGAGGTCCTGTGATTACTACAGCAACCATCCCCCAGTGAAAGGTTCTGGACTGCCACAGGTTCGCCATCACTGGAAGAATTCCCCCTCCTCCTCACTTATCTTAGTTCATGGCACCCCACACAAGTTAAATAACAGCAAGACCAACAAAAGAAACCAACTGACAGATTAACAAAGAAGTCACTAAGCAGGTAAGTTAAATAATTATACATATTTGTTATTTAAACTATAAATATCACAAAATTATGTTTTTTTTCTCAAGGTGACACACCACCCGAGTTATGCTCGGTTTTTTGGCGAATTTTGACACACCAAGCTCAAAAGGTTGCCCATCACTGGCTTAGTCGATGGGACCCGGAGAAGGCCAACTCTGTGGGACCTAATTGGCCGCTGGGATTCGTGCAGCAGAAGGCAGTCCCGGAGGTAGTCTGGTCTGGTGCCATATAGGGCTTTATAGATCATAACCAACACTTTGAATTGTGACCGGAAACTGATCGGCAGCCAGTGCAAGCGGTGGAGTATTGATGAAACATGGGCGTACCTAGGGAAGCCCATGACTGCTTTCGCGGCCGCATTCTGCACGATCTGAAGTTTCCGAACACTTTTCAAAGGTAGACCCATGTAGAGAGCATTGCAGTAGTCGAACCCCGAGGTGATGAGGGCATGGTTGACTTAGAGCAATGACTCCCTGTCCAAATAGGGCCACAACTGGTGCACCAGACGAACCTGGGCAAACGCCCTCCTCGCCACAGCTGAAAGATGGTACTCTAATATTAGCTGTGGATCAAGGAGGACACCCAAGTTGCGAACCACTCTGAGAGGGTCAATAATCCCCCCCCCCCCGGGTAATGGACAGACTGATGGAATTGTCCTTGGGAGACAAAACCCACAGCCACTCCATCTTGTCAGGGTTCCTTTTTTCAGTGCCATTGTAACTTTCAACAGTCACTAAATGAACTCTAAATGAACCCTAATGACTACTTGTCCTAGTTCTACCCAATCCTATTTCCAATATTTTGAATTCTCCCATTGCAGGAAGAAAAAAATATATAGTTATATGAAACAATGAATCTTTTAGAACTAAAAATGCAAACTTGGATTTAAAAGAAAGTAAGAAATTGTTGGGTTTCCGTGAAGCATGTGGTTTCATATTTCATTGTTTCTGACTTTGTACAAGTTGTGAAACTGGTTACTTTGAACTGGATGTCTGTTTTTGTTTTTATTTTGTTCCTAGGGTATATTTGGAAATTTAAAATAGAATATATTTGCTACTATCAAACCCATTCCTGAAGAAAGAAGAAATGTCTATATTTATTAGGGCAGTGAATGCTTCAAAATTTATTTGGAAGATATTTCAGTACAGCATTTCTCTAATGTGAAGTCACATTATCGGTAAGAGTAGTCCTTGTAAGTTGTTGCAGTCCTAAATCGAGGCATCACATGGATTCCAGAATGCTGCAACCAGTGACAAATGTAAGGCAATGGGCGAGCATCCAAATGTCGTCATGTAACCATAGAGGTAGGGATATGCAGCCACCATAACTCATAAAATAAGTGGAGGGAGAGAGTTGGACTAAAAGTTGCTTCCGCCATAGGATGCCATGATTCCCTCTGTGCTTTGTTCCACAATGACGGTGCTTCTCTGTTGTTCATGAACAGACAACTACCCACAGAAAACATAGAGGCCAAATGTCACCAAAAGAGTCAGCCACCAGCCACCCTTAGACCCAGGTGAGCTGCCCTCCTTGTGTAGGCATGGATAATGGCCATTGTTTACCTGGATGTTGACAGTTGCCCTGAAAAGCCACTACCCGGAGCTTAGCTGCCCATTCTCACTGGGTGAAGTCTCTAGACTGCTACCTTTCATGATGGCAGTGAGAAAGTGGTTTAGGGTAAGTGTGGCTATCTCAAATGCGAAGAATCTGGCAGTAGGGGAGAGAGTTCATGCTTCCCAACTCTTCTGCCATGTCTTATTTTCTTCACAGAGAATTTGGAAAAGATTGCAGATCTTTTTTTGCTCTGCAAGCGAAGAAGAAGACCTTCCCAGGACTCCTCGCTCTTCTGCCCCCAGGTACCACCTCCCCCTTCTCCTTAAACCCTGGGCATGGTGGGACACCACCAATATAGGGCAGCCAAAATTTTTACTGGCTTATTTTGTGGGTGTGGCTTGATGGTCATGTGACTGGTAGGAATGGCTTGCCGGCCATGTGACCAGGTGGGAGTGGTTTGATTATCATGTGACTTGGGACTGGCTTAAAGCTCATGCTACCGTATGGGAGTGCCTTGCCTACCATGTGACTGGGTGAGAGTGGCTTGCCAGCCATGTGATCAGATGTCATGTGACCGGATGGGAATGATTTGAAGGTCATGTGACAGGGTGGGCGTGGCAAGTCATGTGACTAATTACCAAGGGGGGTCCCCAGAGGCAAATCAAACCGAAGTAGTCCAGAGGAGCACTCCGAACAATAAAAAGTTAATTTTTTATTAACTTTTTAACCGCATCATCACGGTGCTCCTGGAAGGATCTCCTTGGGTTAGATTCAGCCGCCATGAAGCAAGCCTCTCCAACAGAGTGCTTACCGGGCCATCATCAACAGCCATCGCCACAAGAGGAGATTCTAAGGCCCTGGTTCCCAACGTGGGGCCCACGCCCCACAGGGGGGCAATTTGATTTTTAATGGGAGCGATTGGAACCTTGTTTAAACCAAGTTAATGGGCTTTTAGGCTTCCTTTGGCTGAGGAGTTCTCTTTTGAATAGACTACCACCTTTCACGATGGCAGAAAGAAAGTGGTGCAGGGTAAGTGTGGCTATCTCAAATGCGAAGAATCTGGCAGTAGGGGAGAAAGTTCATGCTTCCCAAGTCTTCTGCCGTGTCTATTTTTCTTCATAGAGAATTTGGAAAAGAGTACAGGGTTTTTTTTGCTATACAAGCGAAGAAGAAGACCTTCTCAGGACTCCTCGCTCTTCTCCCCCCAGGTACCACCTCCCCCTTCTCCTTAAACCCTGGGAATGGTGGGATTTTGTGGGAAAACACACAACAATGTTTATGTAACCTAAATGCTTAGAGATAATTTCTACTTCAAGGGAAATGGGGGACTTCTCTGAAGAGTTGGAGTCACCAATTATCGAACAGGAACCGAGCCCTATATTGTCTTAAGACCTGCCTGGGCCATCCCACGAGGTTCCACAGATATATATAAAAAGGTAATTATTTTGTGCACTTACTACTTAAATAAGAATAACATAAGTATAGAAAACAATAAACAAGCCACTTACAAAAGGAAGATGAACGTCCTGCTGGTCTCCACTGCTGGTCTTGAACAGTTGGGCACTCCAATGATCTGCGAGTTTAGAGCTCAGGGAGATGAGGGAATAACCACCTTGATCAAACCAGAGTCAGCACCTTTGAAACGACACTTGAGTTCGTGTACTTTCTATTTAATCACTTTTGAAAATTCTCTTGTTAAGAGTTTTTCAGTTGTTAGGAATCTTTGAATCAATATGTTTTACAGAACTCAAGGAGTTTCCTTCAGTCCTTACCAAAGGAAGTTATTAAGGACAAAAATTAAGGAATAAATAGCAAAAGAGTAATTAAATTTTTGATTTTAAAAAGTTTCAAATGGCTGTGGGTTCAGATAAATTTGAAATAACATTTTGGAGTTAATTATAAAGACCCATTCTTGTAGGAAAATATAATTTTGAATTAATTATTTAAAAAATAAAAAATAAAAAAGTCTAAAATTCGGGCATTAAAGGAAAATAGATGAAATATTACAATTATAAAAAATCACTCACACTCAAATTATAAATATAGAATGAAGCAAAATATTTTAACATTGCACATACCAAAAATATTTTGAACAATGAACCTAGAAATTAACTTTAAGAGTTTCTTCCTCTACAGATACACCACTTTGTAAATTGTTTGTTGTAAATTGTAATCTTAACTGAAATTACCATTAAAAAAAGAAATAGTTCTACGAATTATAAAGAGAACTAAGAGTTTATAAACATTGTAATAAAAATTCCGAGTTTGGAATTCCGAGTTCAGAATTCCAAATTCCGAGTTCGGAATTCCGAGTTCAGAATTCTGAATTCCAAATTCCAAGTTCAGAGTTCCGAGTTCGGAATTCCGAGTTCAGAATTCCAAGTTCGGAATTCCGAGTTTGGAATTCAGAATTCCGAGTTCAGAATTCCAAATTCCGAGTTCAGAATTCCGAGTTTTTAATTCCGAGTTCCGAGTTCAGAATTCCGAGTTCAGAATTCCAATTTCCAAATTCTGAGTTTGGAATTCCGAGTTCAGAATTCCAAATTCCAAATTCCGAGTTCGGAATTCTGAGTTCTGAATTCCGAGTTTGGAATTCCGAGTTCGGAATTCTGAGTTCGGAGTTCCAACTACCGAATTCCGAGTTCGGAATTTCGAGTTCGGAATTCCGAGTTCCGAATTCCAAATTCCAAATTCAGAGTTCCAAATTCCGAGTTTGGAATTCCGAGTTCCGAATTCTGAATTCCGAGTTCCGAATTCTGAATTCCGAGCTCCGAATTCCGAGTTCCGAGGGAGAGACCTTCCCTTTAAGGTAGAATTAAGGGAAAGCTGGGAGAAGTGAGAAGGGGGTTCAGTCAGACACGACAGAGGTGCTGATATACCTGCTGTGTCCGCAGCCTCCATCCCTGAGACCAAACTCCTCATCCATTATGTCAAAGGTTCTTGTCTCCAGAAAGGGGCTGGGGCTGGCTGGCTGACGGTGAAGGGCGCTAGGAAAAACCTGCAACATTTAGGGCCAAAAAATTGGAGTCAGGCTCTCCCAGTTGGATGGATATTGTGACCCCAAAGCTAGAGATTGACCTACTTAATTATTTGGGGAAATTCACCTAAACTGCGATTCCATTGGCCAGATATGGTAGTTATTTCCCAAGCACCCTTGGCCTGGCGTACTCATTTATTTTCAATTTTTAATATTTGGATTTTTCACACCACTTTTATTATTTCTCTCAATAGCTCCAGGCAGTGAATGTATCTAAGATTCCTTCTTCCCCACAAGAACAACCTTGTGAAGGCTGAGAGAGAGACTGGCTTGAGGACACCCACCTGGCTTTCGTGGCTGAGATGGGACTCGTAAGTACTTGGCGGGGTGTTCCATCTTAATTTCACTTGGTTGCCAACTTTTCCTGTTATCAGAAGCATCAAGGAAATGCAGAGATGGCCACAAAGAATGAGAGATGATGCCGACTCCTTTGGAGGTTTTTGAGTGATGATATAAATTGAGTTGGACACAGAATCAAATGGGAAGTCAGGATAGTTTGAAGAGAGATCAGTGTTGGGGGATTTTGTTGGTGTTTCTCAAACTTGGCCCCTTTAAGGCATGGGGGGACTTCAACTCCCAGAATTCTCCACCCAGCCAGCATGCAAAATTCTGGGAGTTGAAGGCATCCGTGCCTCAAAGGGACCAACTTTGTGGTTTTTACACAAAGTTTTTATACTGTAATTTCATGAATGCTTTAGGCCAGTGATGGTAAACCTTTTAGACCAGTGGTTCTCAACCTGGGGGTCAGGACCCCTTTGGGGATCGAATGACCATTTCACAGGGGTCGCCTGAGACCGTGGGAAAAGACAAATTTCCCCTGGCATTAGGAACTAAAGCTTCTATTCTAGCATCTTGGAACATATTTTACAATCCGACCAATCAGGCGTTTACAGTCTCTCTGACCTTCCTGCCAATCAGCTCAAAGCTCTGTTGGGAGAATTGGCACTAGACTTATTGTTGGAGGTCACCACAACACAAGGAACTATATTAAGGCATACAAATCTAAGTAATAAATAAAAAATAAAATAAATAAATAAATAAGGGGTCGCGGCCTTAGAAAGGTTGAGAACCACTGTTTTAGATCCAGAGTGCCCAAGCTGGAAGGCCAAAGCACTGAAACTCAATGACCAGCTGGCCAATGAGCATTGCAACTCTCAGAAACCCTGGCTGAGCTGGGGCATCGGTGCGCCTGCCCACAGAGAGAGCTCTGCGTGCTAACTCTGGCATGTGTGCCATAGGTTCACCATCATGACTTCATCGGTTTGTATTAACCCTAATCTGTTCCTTATTGGTAGGTTAAGGTGACAGTGAAAAGGAAGTACACAGTAGAAGGCTACAGCTGGAAGACAACTTGTAAGTCAACTGCCTGCCTGCCTGATTGATTGATTGACTGACTGACTGACTGATTGATGGATTGATTGTGTGTCATCAAGTTGAATGTTGATGCCTAGCAGCTCATAATCGATTTTCTCCATGGAGATTTGTCCCCAACTTGGCCCTTCAGGCATCCCAATCTGCCCTCTTCCCCACTGTAGCTGCTTACGGGTTCTCTTCTGTTTCCTTCACCTATGTCAGCATTGCAGACTTCTCCAGCAAGTTTGATCAGCATTGATTGACAGCAAGAAAACTGTGTGGATTCTGAGTGGCCATAGAGGAAGATGGATAATATGTCCCCAGTCTGATATTTGAATCTCCCAAAAATTCACCCATTCACACAGTAATCAAACCCAAATTTTCCTTTCCCCCTCTTTCCTTCCACCTTTCCCAGTGTTAGGAACAGCTCCAGAGAGTTGGTTTTCACTTGATGTGCCTCAAATACGACATTTTTAACCTTGTGGTTTTTAGTTGAGGTCTGGGTAGATTGTATCTAAATGATCCTTCTGCAGGAGACCCATCTGCAGAATGTCCATTGTTTCTTCATGCTTCATGCATCTCATGCTAGCAGAAGATGATGGACTCCAGAACTGTAGGATAAAGACAGAGTAGAGAAGGCAGGTGAGAAAAATTGGCCCTGAACTGAGAGAGGATGTGACTGTGTCTCTCCATTTTCCAAACAGGTCAGAAATGGGCATACAGTCAGTATCCTTACGAGATCTCTGTGACCACTGATGGTCCCAATCTTCAGGTTGATGAACCGAGAGACTTCTTTGACTTTCAGACCCAGGAATTCCAGAAAGACAATCGATGGATGAAAGATCAGCACAGTTGTCTTCAGGAGAAAATGGATTAATTTAAGACCACAACAGAAGGCCTGCAGAAAACCTGCAGAAGATTTTGTCATCAGTTAGAGCTAGAGGACGAATCTTTGCTGAAATACAGTGAAGAACTCCACAAAGATCTGTGCGAGGTCTCAAGCTAAATGTCCATCTCAACCAAGGGAAGGCTGACTCTGAGAAAGACCTCGAAGAAGTGAGGAATGTTCTGTCAGAGCTTAAGAAGCACCACCAGAGTCTGAAGCATGGGCCTCCTGATACGGACTACAGTTACCATATGGAAAATGGTGGTGTTGATTTTAATTCTAAGTGGTTTGCGGTTTTTTAGTTGTTAATTCTTGGGGGCACAAACTGTCAGTATTTTAATTTTTCTTGTTATCTGCTGTTGTAAGCATAATAAATGAATACAATAGAATTTTATTGGCCAAGTGTGATTGCACTCACAAGGAATTTGTCTTGGTGCAGATGCTCTCAATGTACATAAAAGAAAAAGATACATTTGTCAAGAATCACGAGGTGCAACACCTAATGATTGTCATAGGGGTCAAATAAGCAATAAAGAAACAATCAAGATTAATAAAAATCTTAGGATGCAAGCAACAAGTTACAATCATACAGTCCTAAGTGGGAGGAAAAGGATGATAGGAATGATGAGAAAAAATTAGTAGAAATAGAAGTGCAGACTTAGTAAAATGTTTGACAGTGTTGAGGGAATTATTTGTTTAGTAAAAACTTTTCTTGTGTCTAGTTGTCTTGGTGTGCAGTGCTCTGTAGCGACGATTTGAGGGTAGGAGTTAAAACAGTTCATGTCCAGGATGTGAGGGGTCAGTAAATATTTCCCCCGCCCTCTTTCTGGCTCGTGCAGTATACAGGTCCTCAATGGAAGGCAGGTTGGCAGCAATTGTTTTTTCTGCAGTTCTGATTATCCTCTGAAGTCTGTGTCGGTCCTGTTGGGTTGCAGCACCAAGCCAGACAGTTATAGAGGTGCAGATGACAGACTCAATGATTCCTCTGTAGAACTGTATCAGCAGCTCCTTGGGCAGTTTGAGTTTCCTGAGCTGGCGCAGAAAGAACATTCTTTGTTGTGCTCTTTTGATGATGTTTTTGATGTTAGGTGACCATTTTAGGTCTAAAATGTAAATTTATTTTTATTTATAAATCTGCCTTTTCCTACATTGCTTATATCCTTATACCACTGTTGGTCAGCTTTTGACCCAGTTCTACAGGACTCTTTACCTTCTTATGGACAAACATAAAAACAATAAAGAGCCATCATGGCCCACAGAAAATAAGACCTCTTTGCATATTCCAGTTTTTAGCCTGGTGCTTTAAATCTCTACACCAAACTGATTTTATAGTTAACCTACTTTGATGTTCAAACAATATTTTATAGTTCAAGTTTACCTTTACATCAATATAGAAACATGGAACATTGATGGCAGAAAAAGACCTCATGGTCCATCTAGTCTGCCCTTATACTATTTCCTGTATAGGATGGATATATGTTTTTCCAGGCATGTTTAAATTGAGTTACTGTGGATTTACCAACCATGTCTGCTGGAGGTTTGTTCCAAGCATCTGCTACTCTTTCAGTAAAATAATATTTTCTCATCTTGCTTCTGATCTTTCCCCCAACTAACCTCAGATTGTGCCGACTTGTTCTTGTGTTCTTTCCTATTAAAAACACTTCCCTCCCGAACCTTATTTAACCCTTTAACCTATTTAAATGTTTTGATCATGTCCCCCCTTTCCCTTCTGTCCTCCAGACTATACAGATTGAGTTCCTGGTAAGTTTTATGTTTAAGATCTTCCATTGTATTTTTTGTAGTATTTTATTATTCTTTTGTTTGTCAATCACAAAATGCAAACTTTCATTTTCAAATAACACTGATTTTGTTATTGTCTTGGGTGACATCTGTGAAAACAATTCAGGTGCTCAAGCATGAAAATGTGCCTCTCAAACACTACACTTTTCCACACAGTCAAAAAGTTAGAGGGAACGTTGCTCCTGATCCTTTTATTCCTATGATACAAACCTCTGAGTATGTCTGGTGGAACTGAAGGGTTTTTTTTTCAAGATCTGCCGCTTCCCCACCCCAGCTGCCCCAAAACTTTGGTGTCTTTCCAGAGTGAGATTTTCCTGACACAAAGCAGCTGTTGTTATAGGTAAATAAGTAGCAATATTTGGTTGCTTCTCAGAGTTGATGTCTTTCCTTTTGGTTCATCCAGAGAGAAACACCTGAGGGAACTTTCCATCCAAATCCTAAAAGTGAAAGAACAGCAGGAATCCCACAAAGACCCAGGAAGAGATCCTAGAGGATCTACAGGGATCTGAGGCTGTATCCAAAGAATCCTCTTCCTCCCCCCTCTTCTCCCCCTTCCATACCCTCCTCCTCCCTCCCTTCCCCTCTTCCCTCCCTCCTCTCCTCCTCCCTCTAACCTCCTCCCTCTTCTTCCTTCCCCCATTCCACTCCTCCTCTCCTTCCTCCTCATCTTTCTCTTCCTCATCTTCTCCTCCTCTCCCTCCCCCTCCTCTCCCCCTCCCTTCCCCTCCTCCCCCCTCCTCTGCTTTTTAATTTGCCTTTTGATTTTAATTTGAAGAGATTTGGGTTTCTTAATTGTAAACTATTTGGGTACAAACTGTCTATTTTTGTTTTTCTTGTTATTTTTATTCCTTTTACAACCATAATAAAGGTTGGTTTGAACTGAATTCAATGGAATACCTATTTGGACCTGATTCCTTTAGGCTTCTTCCTTAGTCCTGGAAACCATTGGATGACCAGACTGTCCAACAATGGTTCATCTGTGCACTCTTGTCTGACTCCTTCCCAAGTGTGCAGCAGAAGACCCCAAAGCAATGGGATTCTTGTCATGATAAGACAGGTCTGTTCAGACCCTTCCCCCTCCCCTCTCTGGATCCCCCTCTCCAGCCAGGACATCTACAGGATTTAGCTACTGCATTCTGTTGTTTGTTTTTATGTTGTAAACTGCTCCCAGGCCTCGGGAGCGGGGCGGCATATCAATCAATTGATCAATCAAATCAATCAATCAATCAATCAGTGAAAGGCAGCTTCTGAGTTCCATGGAAAAGATACCGTAGGATCTGTCAGTCTTCCATCCACACCCCACTCATTCTGCCAAATAAGGCAAAGGCATGTCTCTCTCTTGCCTCTGGCTTGCAAGGGGGGCTGTCGTGGCCGACTACCAGGGGGCTCCCTCCGCAGGCAGCGCTGCCCTGGCAGCTCTTTAGCCTCAAAGAGGAGCTGAGCATGCGTAGCTGCCTTTTGCCGGTCTCTGCTCCTTTTGCTCTCCATCCTGATAAAAAGGCACAGAGGGGGAGGGGAGGAAAGGCTTCCCCGTCGTCCGTCCCTCCCCCCCACCCCTTTGCATGGAGACACCCCCTCCTCCCCAGTCAAGAGGTTGCAAGGGGGTCTGGCCGGAAGGGAGGGGCCAGGAGGAGCATCCCTGGGAAGGGGGTCCCACCAGATGGCAGGCAGCCATGGGAGGGAGGGAGAGGGTCTTGTAAGGAGGGGGGCTTCCTATCTCCTCCAAGCCACAATCACAGCCAGTGCGGGAATTTCTTTCCATTGGGACTTCTTTCCCAGTTGGTGCCAGGAACGTTTGGATGCTCTTCGGGATCCCCAGGAAGGAACTCCGCCTTTATAAGGGGTCTCCCCAGCATCACCAAGCAAAGGGTGGGTGGCCCCTGTCTCCCCTCCCTCCAACCCAGGATTTCCCTCCAGGAAAGTAGCTGCTGGGGGCATTGCTGGTGGTTCCCTGCAGGGGGCTGGCAGGGGGCGTTTGGGGACCCCTCCTGGGAGGGAGAGAGATACAAGCCTCTCCCCTTCCAGGTTTTATGTGTTTGTTTGTGTGGGTGTCTATCTGGGAATCCCGTATTCGTAATACAAAGGCGTGGGTGGGGTATTGTTGGTGCGGGGTTGTGGTCGCATGTTGCATGTGGGTGAAGAAGAGCAGTGGAGGTGGAGGAGGAAGAAGAGGAGGAGGGGTGGGGGTTTAAAGCCCGGGAGGGAACCAAAGGGAACGTGAGAGCAGCAGGGGAAGGGGAGGCAAAGCGCCCGAGAAACTTAGTGATGTATATAGGAAATAAAGTGAAAGGTGGATGCATTTAGACAAGATGTTATGAGAGAGATAATTGTAATGGGTTGGAATGTAATGAATTACGTGAATATAGATAAGTTTATGAATAAGTGTTATAGATACAGAGAAAATATACCAATATGCAACATTGCTAAATGAATATAATTTTTTACTGCTTAGGTCTTCTTGTGTTATGTAATGTCATGTGGTGTCTTTTGAAAGTTTGTTTTGTACATATGTATATTTGTATCTATATGTTTTTTTGAA
This sequence comes from Erythrolamprus reginae, assembly GCF_031021105.1. Lineage (NCBI taxonomy): Eukaryota > Metazoa > Chordata > Lepidosauria > Squamata > Dipsadidae > Erythrolamprus > Erythrolamprus reginae. Next base: position 222,115,555 of record NC_091951.1, on the reverse strand, counting down.
ACTGTTCAAATTTTTTTTAAAAAAACGGTGGAGAGTCAGAAGCTGAAAGAGACCCCCGAAGAGTCCCAGGCAAAATCTGTGGAATGAATAGAAAAAACGGGGATTGAAAGACCTTGGGAAGATCTGGGGCTAAATGACTTGGGGAGGGAGAGAGAAGGAGATAGACAGGAGGAAGAAGGAGATAGACAGGAGGAAGAGAAAATACGGGGAAGGGAGGAGTGGTGGGATTTAGCTGGTTCTTCCTGGTTCAGGAGGTTGGGAGTTCGATCCTATGTAGAGGCAGATGTTGCTTGGACAGGGGGTTGGACTAGATGACCTGCAAGGTCCCTTCCAACTCTGTTGATGTGTTCATCTGAACTGGCTGAATTGCCTGGCCCTGGACCCTCCTTCTGCCCTCCCCTGCCTGGCCCCGCCCTGCCTCACCCCTCCACTCCTCAGGGTCCCAACCCTCCAGGAAAACAATTTGTCTCAAAAATCCTGTGAATCCCTTTGGCTCAGGCAGTGGGATTCCCGGAATTGTAGAAAGGCAGCTGAGGCAGCAATGGGGCTTCCTCGAAATTAGGAATTGTGAGCATCCAGAAAGGAAGAGGGCCAATGAAAATTCTCTCCTCTGTAGCGTTAACGGTCTCCGGGCAGACTCTCCCTTCACTTCCCCCACTGGAGGAGAGAGTTCCGCCCAGAGAAGAAGCCCCAGTTGGTTCTTCAGGCCAAGATCCCCCCCTCCCTCCCTCTATCTCCGCTTCTCTCTCACCTCCTTCAGGTGAAGCCACAAAGGACTTTGCCTAGAAGCCGATGACGCTCAAGAGGCAGAATTCCCATTGGTGCTGTCTCTCGTTCTGGCCCCTCCCACCTCCAACGGCAGAGATAAACGTTTCTCCGCGACAGCCCCTCCCCCCCAATGCAGAATGGCGGATTCTTCGTCAGGGGCTGGAACCTGGAAGCATCTGGCTGCACACACACACGCACACAAACACACACACACACACACAAACACACACACAGGGGGAGCGTTTGTTTGGAATTTCGGAATAGGGAGGGCCAGAAAAGGGGAAGGACCAATGCGAGTTCACGTTTCTTCAGCATAATTTGTCACCGGGCAGAGTCTCCCTGGACTTCACCAGAAGGAGGCGAGTTCAAGGGCAGAGAGAGAAGGGGAGGGATGGGGATATCTTCAGTCTTGGGGGGCCGCAGCTCAAGGGGGGTCATGGCAGCCCTGGAGGGGAGGGTGGACTTCCTTCTGCCTTCCCCACATCCATCCATCATGCAGGGGGGCTGCAGGGGGTGACTGAAGGGGAGACTCAGCGCCACAGGCAGGAGGACTTGGGGGTCTCAGAGGGCTGGCTGAGGAGTCCCCGGCAGCACGAAAGCGCCGCGCCGTCCCCTGAGCCGCCTAGACCGGGCGCCGGAGAGAACAGCCGGAATCAGGAGCGGACAAGTACGGCCAGGAACCAGCAGGCGGCGAGCGGGAGGTGAGAAGCCGAGTCGTCCCCCCCCCCCCCCTGCTGTTTGCAGGGGGAATAAGGGAAAATCGCGGGTAGGGGGGAGGAAACCCAGGGGAGGAGGAGGAGTGGGGCGGAGCGCCGGCATCTCTGTGGAAGGCAGCGGCGGATCTCCAGCCCGGCGGTTTTTCCTCGGCGGGGGTGAGGGTCTTCTTTTAAACTGTTAATGGCCGAGGGCAGGGAGCCGCTTCCCCGGGAGGGAAGGGGGTGTCTCTCTACGTGATCCACGAGCGGAGATCCACTGGGGAGGATTAGGCGTTGCTGAAATGGGCCTGGCTCCTTCCTTCCTTCCTTCCTCCCTCCCTCCCTCCCTCCCTCCTATTATTATTATTATTATTATTATTATTATTATTATTATTATTATTATTATTAATTATGTCAGTACAACACAGCAAACAAGATCACTATGCTGGATTTCATATTTCATCACCAGTCGGGCGCTTCCCAAGCACCTAGGACTGCGTGATGTAGCGGGCGAATTATGTTTGCCGATCCCAGTAAAGCGGCCTTTTGCAATTGACAGATGGAGATTTTGTCAATTCCGATGATTTTCAAATGTCCGCTGAGATCCTTTGGCACTGCGGCCTTCGTGCCAAGTACCACTGGGACCACTTTTACGGGCTTATGCCAGAGTCGTTGCAGCTCGATTTTTAGATCTTCGTATTTCACTAATTTCTCTAGCTGCTTCTCTTCAATTCTGCTGTCTCCTGGGATTGCGATGTCAATGATCCATACTTTCTTTTTCTCCACGATCACAATGTCTGGTGTATTATGCTTCAGAATTCGGTCAGTCTGAAGTCGGAAGTCCCACAGTAGTTTTGCTTGCTCATTTTCGACCGCTTTTTCGGGCTTATGATCCCACCAGTTCTTTGCCACTGGTAAATGGTAGTTCCAGCACAAGTTCCAGTGGATCATCTGTGTCACAGCATCGTGTCTATGCTTGTAGTCAGTCTGTGCGATCTTTTTGCAGCAGCTGAGTGTGTGATCGATTGTTTCATCTGTTTCTTTACAGAGTCTGCACTTTGGATCGTCTGTTGATTTTTCAATTCTGGCTTTGACAGCATTTGTTCTGATGGCCTGTTCTTGTGCCGCCAGTATTAGTCCTTCTGTCTCCTTTTTGAGTGTTCCACTTGTAAGCCATGACCAGGTCTTTTCTTTATCCACTTTGCCTTCAATCTTCTCCAAAAACTGTCCATGCAATGCTTTGTTCTGCCAACTGTCCATATGACATTGAGTTACATTTTTTCTGTACTGGTCCTTAGTTTGCTTCACCTTGAGAAGCTTTCTATTGTTGACCTCCATCAACGCTGACTCTTTGCTCCCCTTCACATAGTCAGCTAATGCATGCTTCTCTTCTTTTACTGTCTGCTTCACTTGCAAAAGTCCTCTGCCACCTATTTTCCTTCGTAAATACAGCCTGTCAACGTCACTGCGGGGGTGTAGTGCATTATTATTATTATTATTATGACAAATCTAATATCAAAATCTAAAATAACAATTTTACATTAAAAAACCTAAAAACCCCATTATATAAAAAGCATACATACAAACATACCATACATTCCTTCCTTCCTTCCTTCGCGGCTAGATCTCCTTAAAAGTCGGAGCGGGCGCCCTTTGCACCGGCGTTTCAGGCTTTCAAGTCTTTCCTAGACATGGATGATTAAACTTGAGGGGGGTTTTCTCTCTTTTTTGCATGCAGAACGTGTTCTCTTGGTGTGTAATTACAATAAAGATTAATAAGGCAATGGGTCCAGATGGCATCCACCCCAGAGTTCTTAAAGAACTCAGATCTGTCATTGCTACCCCCCTGACTGATTTGTTTAACCAATCCTTGTTAACAGGAGAAGTTCCTGAGGATTGGAGAATGGCCAGTGTTGTGCCTATCCACAAGAAGGGCAGCAGAGAAGAAGCTGATAACTACAGGCCAGTTAGCTTGACATCAGTTGTAGTTAAAATGATTGAGACTCTACTCAAAAAGAGGATAAATCAGCACCTAAAAAACAATAACTTATTGGACCCAAATCAGCATGGCTTTACTGAAGGCAAATCTTTTCAGACTAATCTCATTGATTTCTTTGACTATGTCACAAAGGTGTTGGATGAAGGTGGTGCCGTGGATATTGCCTACCTGGACTTCAGCAAAGCCTTTGATACGGTTCCACATAAAGAGCTGATAGATAAATTAGTGACGTAATCCCTGGATAGTTCAATGGATTTGCAGCTGGCTGAAGCGTAGACATCAGAGAGTTATTGTTAATGGCGAGTATTCTGAGCAGAGTCAGGTTACAAGCGGTGTGCCACAAGGGTCTGTTCTGGGTCCTATTCTTTTTAATATGTTTGTGAGTGACATAGGGGAAGGTTTGCCTATTTGCCGATGACTCTAAAGTGTGCAATAGGGTTGATATTCCTGGAGGGGTCTGTAATATGGTAAATGATTTAGCTTTACTAGATAAATGGTCAAAGCAATGGAAACTGCAGTTTAATGTTTCCAAATGTAAAATAATGCACTTGGGGAAAAGGAATCCTCAATCTGAGTATTGTATTGGCAGTTCTGTGTTAGCAAATACTTCAGAAGAAAAGGATTTAGGGGTAGTGATTTCTGACAGTCTCAAAATGGGTGAACGGTGCAGTCAGGTGGTAGGGAAAGCAAGTAGGATGCTTGGCTGCATAGCTAGAGGTATAACAAGCAGGAAGAGGGAGATTATGATCCCGCTATATAGAATGCTGGTGAGACCACATTTGGAATACTGTGTTCAGTTCTGGAGACCTCACCTACAAAAAGATATTGACAAAATTGAACGGGTTCAAAGACAGGCTACAAGAATGGTGGAAGGTCTTAAGCATAAAACGTATCAGGAAAGACTTAATGAACTCAATCTGTATAGTCTGGAGGACAGAAGGAAAAGGGGGGACATGATCGAAACATTTAAATATATTAAAGGGTTAAATAAGGTCCAGGAGGGAAGTGTTTTTAATAGGAAAGTGAACACAAGAACAAGGGGACACAATCTGAAGTTAGTTGGGGGAAGATCAAAAGCAACATGAGAAAATATGATTTTACTGAAAGAGTAGAAGATGCTTGGAACAAACTTCCAGCAGACGTGGTAGATAAATCCACAGTAACTGAATTTAAACATGCCTGGGATAAACATATATCCATCCTAAGATAAAATACAGAAAATAGTATAAGGGCAGACTAGATGGACCATGAGGTCTTTTTCTGCTGTCAGACTTCTATGTTTCTATGCTATGCTATATTATAGGAGGTAAGCATCAACTAGCCTGTGTCAAAAGGCTGGTCCGTGATGCCTGCCCAGTTGCAGCTTTCAGGAGGAGTACTTCTTGAGTACATGCAGATAAATAGCTTCAAGAGCCTTATTCAGTGTCACTACTGTGCTGCATTAGACCGGGAGCACCGACGTTTCAGGCTTTCAAGTCTTTCCTAGACATGGGTGATTAAACTTGAGGGGGGGTTTCTCTCTTTTTTGCATGCAGAACGTGTTCTCTTGGTGTGTAATTACAATGAATTTGGTCGGGCAGCTGAGTTGTCTACATAGGCTTTATGCTGTTATTTAATAGTACTGAAAGTGGTATAAATAATCAATGTAAAATACTAGACGTAGTTGGTTCTGGTGCATAGTGCATTATGTCATGTAATATGGCAACGTAAAGTATTACTTAGTAAATTATGGTGCTAGACTGTTCATTGCTGAAATATTGTAGCCAGGTCTAATTGATGAAAGGAACAAGCTATTTAAAGCAAATGCCCTCTGGCTGGCAACTCTGATAGTGTGGTTGCAGTATTTTATAAAAGGATTTTTTTTTTCAATGTATCATATATAGCTGGAATATGTGACCCAGTTTTAAATACTTCCAAGAATGTTTCTCTTACTGATTGATTGATTTGTTTGTTTGTTTGTTTATTTATTAAATTTGTATGCCGCCCCTCTCCGTAGACTTGGGGTGGCTCACAACAATAGTAGAACACAGTAGAACACAATGTAAAATACAAATCTTTTGTTGCCTTGTTTCTGTGTTTTTGCAATTTGCTTGTGGAAATCTTTGCTTAAAATAGAAGACAGAGGCATATCGATTTTAATTAAAAGCTGATGACTTTATTTGTTCAACCAAAATGATCTTTCAGCTGTGGCGAGGGGGGCGCTTGCCCAGGTTCGCCTGGTGCACCAGTTGCGGCCCTATTTGGACCGGGACTCACTGCTCACAGTCACCCATGCCCTCATCACCTCGAGGTTCGACTACTGTAATGGTCTCTACATGGGGCTACCTTTGAAACGTGTTCGGAAACTTCAGATCGTGCAGAATGCAGCTGCAAGAGCAGTCATGGGCTTCCCCAGGTATGCCCATGTTACACCAACACTCCGCAGTCTGCATTGGTTGCCGATCAATTTCCGGTCACAATTCAAAGTGTTGGTTATGACCTTCGTGGCATCGGACCAGAATATCTCCGAGACCGCCTTCTGCCGCACGAATCCCAGCGACCGATTAGGTCCCACAGAGCAGGCCTTCTCTGGCTCCCGTCAACTAAACAATGTCGGTTGGCGGGCCTCAGGGGAAGAGCCTTGTGTTTGTTTATGTTTATGTTTATTTAGATTTGTATGCCGCCCCTCTCCGCAGACTCGGGGCGGCTCACAACAAAGTGAAAAAAACAATTTACAACAAATCTAAATTTCTACTAAAAACATTTAAAAAACCCCATTTTCTAAACACACATACATACACACATACCATTCATAAATTGTATATGCCCGGGGGAGATGTCTCAGTTCCCCCATGCCTGACGACACAGGTGGGTCTTAAGGAGCTTACGAAAGGCAAGGAGAGTAGGGGCAGTTCTAATTTCCGGGGGGAGTTGGTTCCAGAGGGCCAGGGCCGCCACAGAGAAGGCTCTTCCCCTGGGGCCCGCCAACCGACATTGTTTAGTTGACGGGACCCGGAGAAGGCCCACTCTGTGGGACCTAATCGGTCGCTGGGATTCGTGCGGCAGCAGGCGGTCTCGGAGACTGCCTTCTCTGTGGCGGCCCCGACTCTCTGGAACCAGCTCCCCCCAGAGATTAGAACTGCCCCTACCCTCCTCGCCTTTCGTAAACTCCTTAAAACCCACCTTTGTCGTCAGGCATGGGGGAACCGAGATATCTCCCCCGAGCCTATACAATTTATGTATGGTATGCTTGTGTGTATGTCTGTTTAATAATGGTTTTTTTTTAAATTTAAAATTGTAAATTATTAGATTTGTTATGAACTGTTTTTATTGTGTTGTGAGCCGCCCCGAGTCTACGGAAAGGGGCGGCATACAAATCTAATAAATAATAATAATAAAATAATAATAATCTAATTGTGAAGTAGTCAAGTTTTGCATTTGTATTCATGTGATAAATGTGTATACATATTTATTGTCAAGCCACTAAGGGAATATGCTTGTATAGTGCTTGTTCCATATCTCTCCATAAATAAATGTGACAATTGATACTGAGTTGATAGTAGGATTTGTTATTTCAGTATAAATTTTGCCCTAATTGAAGTGAACTCCTGGCCAATATCATTAAAGTATTTTATTTTAACAAAGTTTGCAGTGGTATATTCAGCTTCTTCAAAACATATCTATTTGTAGTAGTATACTATGAATATAGTTAGTATAAATTAATGGAGAGTTGTTAAAGTTGCATTTATGGTTTTATTTAGAAAGACAGTATTTGTAAACCTATGCTCAGCTCACATGGATAGGCTGTCTTGAACAAGGGACTGACTTCTCGGTAAAGTTTAACTATTATGTTCCCATATATGTTAGATACTGTTCTCCTAAATACTGCACAGAATGTATAAGAGGAGACAGAAATTCTTTCAATGTTTATGGGTTTTGGAAAACAAAGCTAGCAATTATTTTCTTCTCTATAAAGTAAGAAGTTCAACATTGGTTTGGAAGTGGTATGTAGGAATTTTTAAAAAAGATTTGTTTCAGACATGATAATCAAATTTGGAATTTTTGGCATTGCTATGCTTCTTTTTTTAGTAGCGGTAAGAAGTGTGTGAGCTGCCAACTAAATCATTTAAATTATGATAACAAATGTTACTGTGCATTGCTTCTGTCTGAAATGTTTGTGTCCTGTATCTCCACTAACATTCTGGTAATTCCATAATCTTTTGAGTGACTTTTTAATAGTGAAATTTACTATTCCAAATCATTTTTTACATTTTTGGCTTTTTAGCATGGAAACATTTTTAGGTATTTTTCAGAAAGCTTCTTACCCAATCCTAATAATCAATGGAAGGAGAGTGCTGATAAAGGTCTGTGGCATTTCTACTTCTGCGACTCAGGGTTTTTTTTTGCAATGATCAGACATTGATCAGAACAAGGAATAAAATTCAGATGTCAACAAAAGTAAGCAAGTTCATTCATCCCATCAAAACATAGTCATAAACATATTTTAAATAAAATAAATATTTGAAAATTAACTTATACCATTCTGTAATGGTTTTATTTAACATACATTATAACATAAAATTTAAAAGTATTTCCTTGCCAAGCCCTTATGCCATTGAAAATATTAATTTATTCATAAAGTGGGCTGCATCAATTTGTTTATCTTTTTAGGAATCTGTTTCAGAATTTGAGAACCTCTATGGTTAGATTCATTAACTATTGACAAAATACATAGCGCCGCCCAGGCATGAAAATTAGTTAATTAATTAAATTTGACTTCTATGCCGCCCAGTCCTGAAGGACTCACCTAATGTGCCGCTCAGACACTATACTTTTCCACCCACACCAAAAAAAATTTAGAGGGAACATTGCTCATCACCTTGACATTTTAATGAGTTATGAGAAAGTGGGATAGAGATAATTCTCCCCCAGAGTTAAGAGTCACAAATGCATCATTATTTGTAGAAGGAGTATTTTTAATCGCTTCCAGCAGGGCCTTCACACCAAATCCCCCCAGCAATTCAGCGTAGGGAAAAGGGAGGGTCTTTCGCGAGGAAGGAAGGAAACCGGAACTCCTTTCCGCTCTAGGACTTCATACCCCTCTGCCTTAACGCTTGCGCTGCGCCTCCATCAGGCGTAGATAATGCGGACTCTCCGTGAACTGCTCGGTGTCAAATGGCGTTGGGGCTTTCTCGTGAGCCGAAATGAGCCCCTTGGTGACCCGTCATCCACTCCCTCCACCCGTCAGATCTCAGTTCCGCGTCTCTCTTGCCTCTGGTTCCCAAGGGGGGCTGCCGTGCCGGTGGCGAGCCACCAGGGGGCGCCCTCCGCAGCCAGCGCTGCCCTGGCAGCAATTTAGCCTCAAAAGAGAGCTGAGCGTGCGCGTTCGCCTTTTGCCCATCTCTGCTTTTCTCGCTCCCCAGCCTAATAAAAAGGCACGGAGAGGGGAAGGGAGGGAAGGCTTCCCTGGCGTCCGTCTCCTCTCCCCACCCTTTGCACCGAGACACCCCTCCCCCAGCCAAGGGCTGCAGGGGGGGGGGTCTAGCAGGGAGGGAGGGGCCGGGAGGAGCATCTCCAGGAAGGGGGTCCCACCAGATGGCAGGTAGCCGTGGGAGGGAGAGAGGGAAGGAGGGGGAATCTTGCAAGGATGGGGGGGGGGGCTTTCTGTCTCCTCCAAGCCACAATCACAGCCAGCGCGGGAATTTCTTTCCTTTGGGGCTTTTTTCCCACTTGGTGGCAGGAACATTTGGATGCTCTTCAGAAGCATCCAACGTCGCCAAGCAAAGGGTGGGTGACCGCAGTGTCCCCCTCCCTCCAACCCAGGATTTCCCTCCAGGAAAAATGCTGATGGCGGCATTACTGGGGGTTCCCTGTACAGGGCTGGCGGAGGGGGGCGTTTGGGGACCCCTCCTGGGAGGGAGAGAGATACAAGCCTCCCCCCTCCTGGTTTTGTACACGTGTGTGTGTGTGCCTATTTGGGAATCCCGTGTTCATAAGACAAAGGCATGGATGGATTATTGTTGGTGCGTTGTTGTGGTTGCGTGTTGCCTGTGGGTGAAAGAGAGCAGTGGAGGGGGAGGGGGAGAGGGGGCTTAAAGCCCGGGAGGGAACTGAAGGGAACCTGAGAGCAGCAGGGGAAGGGGAGGCAAAGCTAGAAAAATATAATATAATATAATATAATATAATATAATATAATAATACAATACAATACAATACAATATAATAAATATAGGAAAAGAAGTGGGAGAGGTGTCGCTTCACATGGAGCTCGGAGAAAGTTTTTGCGTTTCGTTGAGGTATCCAGGACATGGAAACTAATGCCAATTAACAATGAAGCTCCCTCCCCCCATAAACTGGGCGGGGAGTCTTTCCATCACTTGAGGAACATGAGGCCTGCACAGCTCGAGCCTTTGGTTCGCCCCACCACGGGCAACAAGACCCCGGTGATGCTGGGTATGAATTCGCCACAGCCCGAAGACCAGCAGCCGCTTCCATCACAGAGCATTCCTCCGCTCCGTCCCAACTCGGGCGCTGCTCCTTTTCTAGGGAAGCTCAATGGAGGCCTCCTCAATGAGGCAGGAGGGATCCCTGTACGTCCCCCGAGCGCTCCCCTCCACCTCAGAGACGTATTTCCTCAGGCCGCGCCATAACAGCGCTGCCAGAAGGGAATTCGGAGAGGGCAACCCCGAGGCAGACATAGCATTGCCGGCTTCCCGTTTATTGTCCTTCGCCTCTTCCCGCAAGGCGGACGGCCACCCATATTCCCAGGTGAGTTGGCCCCACAGATGGTTGGGAGCGAGTGGGGGGGTGGGGTGTGTGGAACGGCGCACGCTCTGCACACACTCAGAGGCACCACCGCTTGCTTCGGGAGATGGGGGGAGGGAAAGGGCCGGCATGGATTTCCATCGCTTTGGGGTGTGGGTGTCTCCGCTCAAACCTGAGAGAGGGCCCCCGCTTAACTCTGAGGAGGAGGGGGACTCCCTTCGGCGGGGTGGGGTGGGGTCTCTCGCAGGAGGATGGGGGGATTCGTGGGAAGGCGCTCTCTCTTCTCCGTCACTCCTTTGTGAGGAGAATTTTTGTGACGTGTTCAAAAGTAATCAAAAGCAATCAAGGGTACAATTTGAGTCTGCTGTTTAGTTTACTTGATAGCTATTTTGGTTGCACCCTCAAAACTCTTCCAGATGTAGATACAACTGTGCCAGCAGTAAACGTGTGGGCAGTTTTGCTTGGTTTTTTATTTTTAAAAAATTTTAGAACGTAAACAACTGCTTTTCAGTAATTATCGATTAATTAAAGTATTTTCAATGTGCCCTCAAATGCTTGGAGGCAGGATAATTAAGTCATAAAAATACACCTTAAAACAAGCCCCAATTTTTAGAGCTCATAGGTTTTAATCTGTTTTTTAACTGGATGTTAGTTAACCAAAGTTAGATTTGTGTGGTTAGCCACACAAATCAAACTAAATAAATAAGATACTCTAACCATTATACAATGCTTCAAGTTCTAGTATTAGAAGAAAATGCAATATTTATGGACTTTTCTCAGAATTCTCTAAGCCTTCCATTTGCCCTTCTTTTCTACATGTTTCCCCCAAAGTAAGACATCTCCTGATAATATGGCCAATTGGGCTTTTGAGTGCATGGCAATAAGGCTTAGGGTCCCAAAAAATACAAGACAAGGTCTTATTTTCAGGGAAATACAATATGTATGCATGCATGCATGCATGTTGATCTATTGGAGAACCCCATCTGATTCGGGGAAAATAAGCATTCCCTTTAAAAATGAAGGGAAAGGGGGAAAATCCATATTTAAGAAAAGAAGGGGAGGAAATTTCACCTGATGTCTTTTAATTTTTCTAAAACCTACCTATAAAAACTGTGGATGAACCAGGTCATATTTCCCTAATGTTATTTATATTCCTTAATATAAAATAGCCTCTACTAGTATAGGAATTTTTGGTTTTTAGCTTACACAACTATTTGCAGTAGATCAGGCTAGGGATTAGTCTGAAAACTAATGTTATTTGGATAATTCCTGTTTATCCAAACAAAGTGTTAATACACTATATTTTGCATGCTGTTTACAAATATGATCTTTTTGATAATGAGTTGAGAGAACCAAGGAAAAATTGAAAATTAAAACTAAGGACATAAAAGATTACAAATATTTTAAAAATTAAAGCAAACCTATGATGAATGAAAAGTCAGAAAACTTGGATCATACATATAAAAGTGAAGCACTTAAAAAGCAGAGATCCAGAGGAATTGAAAACTATTTAATAAGGATCTTAATAAAACAAATTCTTCAAGGCGTGGGGGAGAAATAGTGGACAGGGATGAAATATAGAGAGATAAAGAAAAAATGCAAAAGGAAGTAGGGATATTTTTAAAAATATTAAAAGGAAGAAAGAAGGGGGGAAATCTTAGGGTTAGGGTTTTGTCCAAATAGGGCATAGAAGTGACTAGAGAGAATAAAAGTGGCTAATATTTTTCCTCTTATTTCTACTTAAAAGAAGGGAGCTTCAACTAGTCAGAAGAGCAAAGTTCCACAAGCCTTCAAGACTCCCTATTTGCATTCTTCTTCAGATGTGTTTGTCTTTTCCAGATTAGGGCTCTTTTCTTCTAAATAGAAACATAGAAACATAGAAGACTGACGGCAGAAAAAGACCCCATGGTCCATCTAGTCTGCCCTTTTACTATTTCCTGTATTTTATCTTACAATGGATATATGTTTATCCCAGGCATGTTTAAATTCGGTTACTGTGGATTTACCAACCACATCTGCTGGAAGTTTGTTCCAAGGATCTACTACTCTTTCAGTAAAATAATACTTTCTCATGTTGCCTTTGATCTTTCCCCCAACTAACTTCAGATTGTGTCCCCTTGTTCTTGTGTTCACTTTCCTGTTAAAAACACTTCCCTCCTGAACCCTATTTAACCCTTTAACATATTTAAATGTTTCGATCATGTCCCCCCTTTTCCTTCTGTCTTCCAGACTATACAGATTGAGTTCATTAAGTCTTTCCTGATACGTTTTATACTTCAGACCTTCCACCATTCTTGTAGCCCGTCTTTGGACCCGTTCAATTTTGTCAATATCTTTTTGTAGGTGAGGTCTCCAGAACTGAACACAGTACTCCAAATGTGGTCTCACCAGCGCTCTATATAAGGGGATCACAATCTCCCTCTTCCTGCTTGTTATACCTCTAGCTATGCAGCCAAGCATCCTACTTGCCTTTCCTACTGCCCGACCACACTGCTCACCCATTTTGAGACTGTCAGAAATCACTACCCCTAAATCCTTCTCTTCTGAAGTTTTTGCTAACACAGAACTGCCAATGCAATACTCAGATTTAGGATTCCTTTTCCCCAAGTGCATTATTTTACATTTGGAAACATTAAACTGCAGTTTCCATTGCTTTGACCATTTATCTAGTAACGCTAAATCATTTACCATATTACAGACCCCTCCAGGAATATCAACCCTATTGCACACTTTAGAGTCATCGGCAAATAGGCAAACCTTCCCTACCAAACCTTCCCCTATGTCACTCACAAACATATTAAAAAGAATAGGACCCAGAACAGACCCTTGTGGCACACCGCTTGTAACCTGTCTCTGCTCAGAATACTCGCCATTAACAATAACTCTCTGATGTCTATGCTTCAGCCAGCTTGAAATCCACTGAACTATCCAGGGATTAAGTCCAATCTTCACTAATTTATCTATCAGCTCTTTATGTGGAACCATATCAAAGGCTTTGCTGAAGTCCAGATAGGCAATATCCACGGCACCACCTTGATCCAACACCTTTGTGACATAGTCAAAGAACTCAATGAGATTAGTCTGACACGATTTGCCTTCAGTAAAGCCATGCTGATTTGGGTCCAATAAGTTATTGTTTTTTAGATGCTGATTTATCCTCTTTTTGAGTAGAGTCTCCATCATTTTAACTACAACTGATGTCAAGCTAACTGGCCTGTAGTTTCCAGCTTCTTCTCTACTGCCCTTCTTGTGGATAGGCACAACACTGGCCATTCTCCAATCCTCAGGAACATCTCCTGTTAACAGGGATTGGTTAAACAAATCAGTCAGGGGGGTAGCAATGACAGATCTGAGTTCTTTAAGAACTCTGGGATGGATGCCATCTGGACCCATTGCCTTATTTATCTTTAATCTTTCAAGTTCTTCTAAGACATCGGCTTCTAAGATCACTGGAGCTGAATCCGTACAGCTGGAAGCAATGCTATATCCCTCTATAGTATTATTTTGTAAGGTGTCCTTTGAGAAAACTGAACAGAAGTAGCTATTGAAATGGTCAGCGATCTCCTTATTCCCATTAATGCATGTATTATTCCCGGTACTAAGCTTTGTGATGCTGCAGTTTTTCTTCTTCCTATCACTAATATATCTGAAGAAGGTTTTATCCCCCTTCTTTACAGATTTTGCTATTTCTTCCTCTTTTGAGGCTTTAGCAGCATATATTATCTGTTTCGCCTCCTTCTGTCTCATTTTATACACCTCTCTATCAGCTATACTTCCAGACTCTTTATACCTCCTATAGGCAGCCTTTTTTTCATTGACTATAGCCCTTACATCATTGCTAAACCATAGCGGTTTCTTCTTCCTTTTACCTTTAGTTACTTGCTTTACATAAAGTCTTGTGGCTTTTAAGATGGCCTTTTTTAATACAGTCCACTGGGTGCTCGCTCCTGCCATTTTATCCCTCCCCTTTAATTCATTATTTAAATATTCCCCCATTGCATTAAAATTTGTTTTTCTGAAATCCAATACTTTGGTTGCAGTATAGGATTGCTCACAATCAGTTTTTACATCAAACCACAAACATAGATGGTCGCTGCAACCTAAATTTTCTCCCACCTTGACCTCTGAAACCCGATTCCCATTTGTAAAAACTAAATCTAGAATATTCTCCCCTCTAGTTGGTGTCTTAACTAGCTGTGCCATAGCTGCTCCTGTAAAGGCCTCTACTATATTCTTACTTTTGCATGTAAGGGCACTGAGGATATTCCAGTCAACATCAGGCATGTTGAAATCACCCATAACCACAATATCTCCCTTTACTGCCATTAGGGTAATCTCATCCACCATCTTGTTGTCATATTCCTCAGATTGCCCTGGAGGCCTATAGATCACCCCAATTCTAATGACAGAACCGTCTTTATTTTGCATGCAAATCCAGAGGGTCTCCAGATCTTTACATGTATTTTGAATTAGTATTGTTTTTAGACTTTCTTTAACATAAATGGCTACTCCACCTCCCCTTCTCTCTATTCTATCCTTCCTATACAGTGTATATCCTGGTATGGATATTTCCCATTCATTGGAATCCTTAAACCATGTCTCAGTTATGGCAACCAGATCCAAATTATCTCTAGATATTATGGCCATTAACTCACAGAGCTTGTTGCTCAAGCTTCGAGCATTCGTGCACATTACCCGAAGAACATTATTTTCATTATTAGTTTGCCCCTTATCATCAACAACTACATCTATTTTATTTTCAGCTCCCTTTTCATAAGCTTCCAGAAACTGATGTATCCTCATTGGTCGGGGACAGAAATCCTCCACATTTGGTACATCTCTGTCCCCTTTACCTAGTTTAAATGCCTGTCCAAAAAAGCTCTGAATTCCTCACCGAGCACCTGGGTACCTCTGTATGATGGATGCAAACCATCCCTCTTAAACAACTCCCTATTAGACCATCTACTGACATCATGACTTACATAACCAAAACCTTCAGCTTTACACCACTGCCTTAACCACACATTAAACTCTCTGATACAACTTGTTTTACCCTCCTGGCCACAAACCGGTAACACCTCTGAGAAAGTCACTGAATCAGTTATTTTACCCAGCTCCACACTTAGACTTTGAAAATCTCTTTTTACTAGATTAACATTTCTCTGGGACAGATCGTTTGTGCCAAGATGCACCACCACATCAACTTTATTACCTTTACTCACAGCCCTGACAATGTTTGTAATCCGCCTCCTGTCCCTGTAGGCAGTGGCTCCTGGAAGACACCTCATCACCTTCACCACATCCTTCCTCTGTCCCAAATCAACACCTCTGACAATCGAGTCACCCACAAGAACATGTGTCCTCTCTTTATTTCTACTAACTGGACTTGGTTTGGTGACACTATGTTCCTCATTTACAACAACTTCTCCTTTGAACATCCCCTCATTCTCCGCCTGAGGGGCCTTGCTAATATCTACAACATCCTTACTATTTAAATCCGCAAGAACATTATAGGAGTTGGATACAGAGAGACCAAAATTGTTATGTTTTTGTTCAACTGCACGTAATCTTCCTGAACCAACAGTTGTCCAAACAGCCCTCCTCCTCGGGGGGCGCTGTGGAAGTGGAGGCTGCACACATGGCTGCATTACAGCACGTGGCTGGGACAATCTTTCCACTTCTGCCTGCAAGCTACAAACTAAGGACTGCAATCTAGAGATCTCTCCATCTAACCTAAATGTAGCTAAATTTAGAGATACCTTATAAGGAGCAATAACAACAGGGCAGTAGCAGGTTTTCACTGATTTCTCTCTTCACTGGTTCCTTGGAAAAGAGTATTTTAATTGGCCTCAAGTTCCTGTCTCAAAAAGAACCTCAGACAAACAGGTGGGATGTTCCCTTAAGGTTGGTTACAAACCCCACATTTACAGAGCAGCAAATCCTGGACTATGTCCGTTGGTCATTTCTGCAACCAATATTTTCCTCCTATTTCTTGCCTTTGTTGAGCATTTGCCTGAAAGGGGGCTGGCAGGATATAGGGACGAAAAGCGCCCCAGGGTCCAGACGGGGAAGACATTTCGATAGGAGCTGTAGCTGACAGAACAAGTCTTGTTGAATACACCCTCAGTATTCTCCTGTAAGCAAAATAAGAAATATAATGTAAAGCTTCCTTCTCTTCTTTTCCTGTGCATTTCATAGCACAAAAGATCCCACAGGAAAGGGAAATAAAACACATCTGAGTCACCTGCCATCTAACATACATGACCACATAGTTTAGGAAGCTTTGAACAAGTTTATTTATTTTATTTATTTATTTATTTCATTTATTTGTCATACAAATATAGTATTGTATCGTTTAGCATAATATAAGTATAAAGTAGAGATAGAAAAGATAAAATGACATTAGGACAGGAAAGGTAGGCACAAAGGTGCACCTGCATGCCCCTTACAGACCTCTTAGAAAAGGGGAGAGGTCTGTTGTAGACAACCTAAGGTTGACGATTTTGGGATTGGGGGAGGAAACAACAAAGTCCGGTAGTGAATTCCAGGTGTTGACCACTCTTATTGCTGAAATCATATTTTCTGCAGTCTAGTTTGGAGTGATTTACATTTAGTTTGTATCTATTGCGTACGCTAGGGTTGTTGTTAAAGGTGACGTAGTCGCTAACAGGGAGTACGTTGTGATGTATGATTTTATGAACAACTGTTAAATCCGTTTGGAGGCAACATAGCTGTAAATTTTCTAAACATAGTAATTGAAGTCTGGAGGAGTAAGGTAATTTGTTGTGTCAGGAGGAGTGGAGGACTCTTTTTGTGAAGTACAGTATTTGTGGACTCCTTCAATTGTATTAATGTCAGTTGTGCATTGTGGATTCCATACAGGTGAGCTGTATTCAAGAATTGGTCTGACAAATGTTTTGTATGCTCTGGTTAGTAGTTTGGTGTTTCTAGAGAAGAAGTTGCATAGAATAAAGTTTGTGACTCTTAGTGCTTTTTTGGCAAAACTGTTGCAGTGGACTCTGGTAATTGGGAATGAGTACTCCATGATCTTTTGACTGATTGAGGGTCTTTTGCAAATTCAGTTTGTCCAAGTTGATTTGTCTTGTATATCAAAAGAGTTCAGAATTCCAAGTTCGGAATTCCGAGTTCAAAATTCCGAATTCCGAGTTCCAAGTTCGGAATTCCGAGTTCAGAATTCCAAATTCCGAGTTCAGAATTCCGAGTTCCAAGTTCGGAATTCCGAGTTTAGAATTCCAAGTTCAGAATTCCAAGTTCGGAATTCCGAGTTCCAAGTTCAAAATTCCGAGTTCCGAATTCCGAGTTCCAAGTTCGGAATTCCGAGTTCAGAATTCCAAATTCCGAGTTCCGAGTTCGGAATTCCAACTTCGGAATTCCGAATTCCGAGTTCCAAGTTCGGAATTCCGAGTTCCGAATTCCGAGTTCCAAGTTTGGAATTCCGAGTTCAGAATTCCGAATTCCGAATTCCGAGTTCCGAGTTCGGAATTCCGACTTCGGAATTCCGAGTTCACAATTCCAAGTTCGGAATTCCGAGTTCAGAATTCCAAGTTCGGAATTCCATGTTCGGAATTCCGAGTTCCGACTTCAAAATTCCGAGTTCCGAATTCCGAGTTCCAAGTTTGGAATTCCGAGTTCGGAATTCCGAGTTCGGAATTCCGAGTTCCGAGTTCGGAATTCCGAGTTCAGAATTCCAAATTCCGAGTTCAGAATTCCGAGTTCCGAGTTCGGAATTCCGAGTTCAGAATTCCGAGTTCCAAGTTCGGAATTCCGAGTTCCGAATTCCGAGTTCCGAATTCCGAGTTCCGAGTTCGGAATTCCGAGTTCAGAATTCCAAATTCCGAGTTCCGAATTCCGAGTTCCAAGTTCGGAATTCCGAGTTCAAAATTCCGAGTTCCGAATTCCGAGTTCCAAGTTCGGAATTCCGAGTTTGGAATTCCGAGTTCCGAATTCCGAGTTCCAAGTTCGGAATTCCGAGTTCGGAATTCCGAGTTCCGAATTCCGAGTTCCAAGTTCGGAATTCCGAGTTCGGAATTCCGAGTTCCGAATTCCGAGTTCCGAGTTCGGAATTCCGACTTCGGAATTCCGAGTTCACAATTCCAAGTTTGGAATTCCGAGTTCCGAATTCCGAGTCCAAGTTCGGAATTCCGAGTTCAGAATTCCAAATTCCGAGTTCCGAATTCCGAGTTCCAAGTTCGGAATTCCGAGTTTGGAATTCCGAGTTCCGAATTCCGAGTTCCAAGTTCGGAATTCCGAGTTCAGAATTCCAAGATCGGAATTCCAAGTTCGGAATTCCGAGTTCCGACTTCAAAATTCCGAGTTCCGAATTCCGAGTTCCGAGTTTGGAATTCCGAGTTCAGAATTCCAAATTCCGAGTTCCGAGTTCGGAATTCCGAGTTCAGAATTCCAAATTCCGAGTTCCGAATTCTGAGTTCCAAGTTCGGAATTCCGAGTTCGGAATTTCGAGTTCCGAATTCCGAGTTCCAAGTTCGGAATTCCGAGTTCGGAATTCCGAGTTCCGAATTCTGAGTTCCAAGTTCGGAATTCCGAGTTCAGAATTCCAAATTCCGAGTTCCGAATTCCGAGTTCCGAGTTCGGAATTCCGAGTTCAGAATTCCAGATTCCGAGTTCCGAATTCCGAGTTCCAAGTTCGGAATTCCGAGTTCGGAATTCCGAGTTCCGAATTCCGAGTTCCAAGTTCGGAATTCCGAGTTCGGAATTCCGAGTTCCGAATTCCGAGTTCGGAATTCCGAGTTCAGAATTCCGAGTTCGGAATTCCGAGTTCAGAATTCCAAATTCCGAGTTCCGAATTCCGAGTTCCAAGTTCGGAATTCCGAGTTCAAAATTCCGAGTTCCGAATTCCGAGTTCCAAGTTCGGAATTCCGAGTTCGGAATTCCGAGTTCCGAATTCCGAATTCCGAGTTCCGAGTTCGGAATTCCGACTTCGGAATTCCGAGTTCACAATTCCAAGTTTGGAATTCCGAGTTCCGAATTCCGAGTTCCAAGTTTGGAATTCCGAGTTCAGAATTTTGAATTCCGAATTCCGAATTCCGAATTCCAAATTCCGAGTTCCGAATTCCGAGTTCCAAGTTCGGAATTCCGAGTTCGGAATTCCGAGTTCCGAATTCTGAGTTCCAAGTTCGGAATTCCGAGTTCAGAATTCCAAGTTCGGAATTCCATGTTCGGAATTCCGAGTTCCGACTTCAAAATTCCGAGTTCCGAATTCCGAGTTCCAAGTTTGGAATTCCGAGTTCGGAATTCCGAGTTCCGATTTGGAATTCCGAGTTCAGAATTCCAAATTCCGAGTTCAGAATTCCGAGTTCCGAGTTCGGAATTCCGAGTTCAGAATTCCAAATTCCGAGTTCCGAATTCCGAGTTCCAAGTTCGGAATTCCGAGTTCGGAATTCCGAGTTCGGAATTCCGAGTTCCAAGTTCGGAATTCCGAGTTTGGAATTCCGAGTTCGGAATTCCGAATTCCGAGTTCAGAATTCCGAGTTCAGAATTCCAAATTCCGAGTTCCGAATTCCGAGTTCCAAGTTCGGAATTCCGAGTTCAAAATTCCGAGTTCGGAATTCCGAGTTCCAAGTTTGGAATTCCGAGTTCGGAATTCCGAGTTCGGAATTCCGAGTTCCAAGTTTGGAATTCCGAGTTCGGAATTCCGAGTTCCAAGTTCGGAATTCCGAGTTCGGAATTCCGAGTTCCGAATTCCGAGTTCCGAGTTCGGAATTCCGACTTCGGAATTCCGAGTTCACAATTCCAAGTTTGGAATTCCGAGTTCCGAATTCCGAGTCCAAGTTCGGAATTCCGAGTTCAGAATTCCAAATTCCGAGTTCCGAATTCCGAGTTCCAAGTTCGGAATTCCGAGTTCCGAATTCCGAGTTCCGAATTCCGAGTTCCAAGTTTGGAATTCCGAGTTCAGAATTCCGAATTCCGAATTCCGAGTTCCGAGTTCGGAATTCCGACTTCAGAATTCCGAGTTCACAATTCCAAGTTTGGAATTCCGAGTTCCGAATTCCGAGTCCAAGTTCGGAATTCCGAGTTCAGAATTCCAAATTCCGAGTTCCGAATTCCGAGTTCCAAGTTCGGAATTCCATGTTCGGAATTCCGAGTTCCGACTTCAAAATTCCGAGTTCTGAATTCCGAGTTCCAAGTTTGGAATTCCGAGTTTGGAATTCCGAGTTCGGAATTCCGAGTTCCAAGTTCGGAATTCCGAGTTCGGAATTCCGAGTTTGGAATTCCGAGTTCCAAGTTCGGAATTCCGAGTTCGGAATTCCGAGTTCGGAATTCCGAGTTCCGAGTTCGGAATTCCGACTTCGGAATTCCGAGTTCACAATTCCAAGTTTGGAATTCCGAGTCCAAGTTCGGAATTCCGAGTTCAGAATTCCAAATTCCGAGTTCCGAATTCCGAGTTCCAAGTTCGGAATTCCGAGTTCCGAATTCCGAGTTCCGAATTCCGAGTTCCAAGTTTGGAATTCCGAGTTCAGAATTCCGAATTCCGAATTCCGAGTTCCGAGTTCGGAATTCCGACTTCGGAATTCCGAGTTCACAATTCCGAGTTCCGAGTTCGGAATTCCGAGTTCAGAATTCCAAATTCCGAGTTCCGAATTCCGAGTTCCAAGTTCAGAATTCCGAGTTCAAAATTCCGAGTTCCGAATTCCGAGTTCCAAGTTCGGAATTCCGAGTTCGGAATTCCGAGTTCCGAATTCCGAGTTCCAAGTTCGGAATTCCGAGTTCGGAATTCCGAGTTCCGAATTCCGAGTTCCAAGTTCGGAATTCCGAGTTCGGAATTCCGAGTTCTGAATTCCGAGTTCCGAGTTCGGAATTCCGACTTCGGAATTCCGAGTTCACAATTCCAAGTTTGGAATTCCGAGTTCCGAATTCCGAGTCCAAGTTCGGAATTCCGAGTTCAGAATTCCAAATTCCGAGTTCCGAATTCCGAGTTCCAAGTTCGGAATTCCGAGTTTGGAATTCCGAGTTCCGAATTCCGAGTTCCAAGTTCGGAATTCCGAGTTCAGAATTCCAAGATCGGAATTCCAAGTTCGGAATTCCGAGTTCCGACTTCAAAATTCCGAGTTCCGAATTCCGAGTTCCGAGTTTGGAATTCCGAGTTCAGAATTCCAAATTCCGAGTTCCGAGTTCGGAATTCCGAGTTCAGAATTCCAAATTCCGAGTTCCGAATTCTGAGTTCCAAGTTCGGAATTCCGAGTTCGGAATTTCGAGTTCCGAATTCCGAGTTCCAAGTTCGGAATTCCGAGTTCGGAATTCCGAGTTCCGAATTCTGAGTTCCAAGTTCGGAATTCCGAGTTCAGAATTCCAAATTCCGAGTTCCGAATTCCGAGTTCCGAGTTCGGAATTCCGAGTTCAGAATTCCAAATTCCGAGTTCCGAATTCCGAGTTCCAAGTTCGGAATTCCGAGTTCGGAATTCCGAGTTCCGAATTCCGAGTTCCAAGTTCGGAATTCCGAGTTCGGAATTCCGAGTTCCGAATTCCGAGTTCGGAATTCCGAGTTCAGAATTCCGAGTTCGGAATTCCGAGTTCAGAATTCCAAGATCGGAATTCCAAGTTCGGAATTCCGAGTTCCGACTTCAAAATTCCGAGTTCCGAATTCCGAGTTCCGAGTTTGGAATTCCGAGTTCAGAATTCCAAATTCCGAGTTCCGAGTTCGGAATTCCGAGTTCAGAATTCCAAATTCCGAGTTCCGAATTCTGAGTTCCAAGTTCGGAATTCCGAGTTCGGAATTTCGAGTTCCGAATTCCGAGTTCCAAGTTCGGAATTCCGAGTTCGGAATTCCGAGTTCCGAATTCTGAGTTCCAAGTTCGGAATTCCGAGTTCAGAATTCCAAATTCCGAGTTCCGAATTCCGAGTTCCGAGTTCGGAATTCCGAGTTCAGAATTCCAGATTCCGAGTTCCGAATTCCGAGTTCCAAGTTCGGAATTCCGAGTTCGGAATTCCGAGTTCCGAATTCCGAGTTCCAAGTTCGGAATTCCGAGTTCGGAA
This sequence comes from Erythrolamprus reginae, assembly GCF_031021105.1. NCBI lineage: Eukaryota > Metazoa > Chordata > Lepidosauria > Squamata > Dipsadidae > Erythrolamprus > Erythrolamprus reginae. Next base: position 222,093,337 of record NC_091951.1, on the reverse strand, counting down.
TTCCGAGTTCCGAATTCCGAGTTCGGAATTCCGAGTTCAGAATTCCGAGTTCGGAATTCCGAGTTCAGAATTCCAAATTCCGAGTTCCGAATTCCGAGTTCCAAGTTCGGAATTCCGAGTTCAAAATTCCGAGTTCCGAATTCCGAGTTCCAAGTTCGGAATTCCGAGTTCGGAATTCCGAGTTCCGAATTCCGAATTCCGAGTTCCGAGTTCGGAATTCCGACTTCGGAATTCCGAGTTCACAATTCCAAGTTTGGAATTCCGAGTTCCGAATTCCGAGTTCCAAGTTTGGAATTCCGAGTTCAGAATTTTGAATTCCGAATTCCGAATTCCGAATTCCAAATTCCGAGTTCCGAATTCCGAGTTCCAAGTTCGGAATTCCGAGTTCGGAATTCCGAGTTCCGAATTCTGAGTTCCAAGTTCGGAATTCCGAGTTCAGAATTCCAAGTTCGGAATTCCATGTTCGGAATTCCGAGTTCCGACTTCAAAATTCCGAGTTCCGAATTCCGAGTTCCAAGTTTGGAATTCCGAGTTCGGAATTCCGAGTTCCGATTTGGAATTCCGAGTTCAGAATTCCAAATTCCGAGTTCAGAATTCCGAGTTCCGAGTTCGGAATTCCGAGTTCAGAATTCCAAATTCCGAGTTCCGAATTCCGAGTTCCAAGTTCGGAATTCCGAGTTCGGAATTCCGAGTTCGGAATTCCGAGTTCCAAGTTCGGAATTCCGAGTTTGGAATTCCGAGTTCGGAATTCCGAATTCCGAGTTCAGAATTCCGAGTTCAGAATTCCAAATTCCGAGTTCCGAATTCCGAGTTCCAAGTTCGGAATTCCGAGTTCAAAATTCCGAGTTCGGAATTCCGAGTTCCAAGTTTGGAATTCCGAGTTCGGAATTCCGAGTTCGGAATTCCGAGTTCCAAGTTTGGAATTCCGAGTTCGGAATTCCGAGTTCCAAGTTCGGAATTCCGAGTTCGGAATTCCGAGTTCCGAATTCCGAGTTCCGAGTTCGGAATTCCGACTTCGGAATTCCGAGTTCACAATTCCAAGTTTGGAATTCCGAGTTCCGAATTCCGAGTCCAAGTTCGGAATTCCGAGTTCAGAATTCCAAATTCCGAGTTCCGAATTCCGAGTTCCAAGTTCGGAATTCCGAGTTCCGAATTCCGAGTTCCGAATTCCGAGTTCCAAGTTTGGAATTCCGAGTTCAGAATTCCGAATTCCGAATTCCGAGTTCCGAGTTCGGAATTCCGACTTCAGAATTCCGAGTTCACAATTCCAAGTTTGGAATTCCGAGTTCCGAATTCCGAGTCCAAGTTCGGAATTCCGAGTTCAGAATTCCAAATTCCGAGTTCCGAATTCCGAGTTCCAAGTTCGGAATTCCATGTTCGGAATTCCGAGTTCCGACTTCAAAATTCCGAGTTCTGAATTCCGAGTTCCAAGTTTGGAATTCCGAGTTTGGAATTCCGAGTTCGGAATTCCGAGTTCCAAGTTCGGAATTCCGAGTTCGGAATTCCGAGTTTGGAATTCCGAGTTCCAAGTTCGGAATTCCGAGTTCGGAATTCCGAGTTCGGAATTCCGAGTTCCGAGTTCGGAATTCCGACTTCGGAATTCCGAGTTCACAATTCCAAGTTTGGAATTCCGAGTCCAAGTTCGGAATTCCGAGTTCAGAATTCCAAATTCCGAGTTCCGAATTCCGAGTTCCAAGTTCGGAATTCCGAGTTCCGAATTCCGAGTTCCGAATTCCGAGTTCCAAGTTTGGAATTCCGAGTTCAGAATTCCGAATTCCGAATTCCGAGTTCCGAGTTCGGAATTCCGACTTCGGAATTCCGAGTTCACAATTCCGAGTTCCGAGTTCGGAATTCCGAGTTCAGAATTCCAAATTCCGAGTTCCGAATTCCGAGTTCCAAGTTCAGAATTCCGAGTTCAAAATTCCGAGTTCCGAATTCCGAGTTCCAAGTTCGGAATTCCGAGTTCGGAATTCCGAGTTCCGAATTCCGAGTTCCAAGTTCGGAATTCCGAGTTCGGAATTCCGAGTTCCGAATTCCGAGTTCCAAGTTCGGAATTCCGAGTTCGGAATTCCGAGTTCTGAATTCCGAGTTCCGAGTTCGGAATTCCGACTTCGGAATTCCGAGTTCACAATTCCAAGTTTGGAATTCCGAGTTCCGAATTCCGAGTCCAAGTTCGGAATTCCGAGTTCAGAATTCCAAATTCCGAGTTCCGAATTCCGAGTTCCAAGTTCGGAATTCCGAGTTTGGAATTCCGAGTTCCGAATTCCGAGTTCCAAGTTCGGAATTCCGAGTTCAGAATTCCAAGATCGGAATTCCAAGTTCGGAATTCCGAGTTCCGACTTCAAAATTCCGAGTTCCGAATTCCGAGTTCCGAGTTTGGAATTCCGAGTTCAGAATTCCAAATTCCGAGTTCCGAGTTCGGAATTCCGAGTTCAGAATTCCAAATTCCGAGTTCCGAATTCTGAGTTCCAAGTTCGGAATTCCGAGTTCGGAATTTCGAGTTCCGAATTCCGAGTTCCAAGTTCGGAATTCCGAGTTCGGAATTCCGAGTTCCGAATTCTGAGTTCCAAGTTCGGAATTCCGAGTTCAGAATTCCAAATTCCGAGTTCCGAATTCCGAGTTCCGAGTTCGGAATTCCGAGTTCAGAATTCCAAATTCCGAGTTCCGAATTCCGAGTTCCAAGTTCGGAATTCCGAGTTCGGAATTCCGAGTTCCGAATTCCGAGTTCCAAGTTCGGAATTCCGAGTTCGGAATTCCGAGTTCCGAATTCCGAGTTCGGAATTCCGAGTTCAGAATTCCGAGTTCGGAATTCCGAGTTCAGAATTCCAAATTCCGAGTTCCGAATTCCGAGTTCCGACTTCAAAATTCCGAGTTCCGAATTCCGAGTTCCAAGTTTGGAATTCCGAGTTCGGAATTCCGAGTTCGGAATTCCGAGTTCCGAGTTCGGAATTCCGAGTTCAGAATTCCAAATTCCGAGTTCAGAATTCCGAGTTCCGAGTTCGGAATTCCGAGTTCAGAATTCCAAATTCCGAGTTCCGAATTCCGAGTTCCAAGTTCGGAATTCCGAGTTCCGAATTCCGAGTTCCAAGTTCGGAATTCCGAGTTCCGAATTCCGAGTTCCGAATTCCGAGTTCCGAGTTCGGAATTCCGAGTTCAGAATTCCAAATTCCGAGTTCCGAATTCCGAGTTCCAAGTTCGGAATTCCGAGTTCAAAATTCCGAGTTCCGAATTCCGAGTTCCAAGTTCGGAATTCCGAGTTCGGAATTCCGAGTTCCGAATTCCGAGTTCCAAGTTCGGAATTCCGAGTTCGGAATTCCGAGTTCCGAATTCCGAGTTCCAAGTTCGGAATTCCGAGTTCGGAATTCCGAGTTCCGAATTCCGAGTTCCGAGTTCGGAATTCCGACTTCGGAATTCCGAGTTCACAATTCCAAGTTTGGAATTCCGAGTTCCGAATTCCGAGTCCAAGTTCGGAATTCCGAGTTCAGAATTCCAAATTCCGAGTTCCGAATTCCGAGTTCCAAGTTCGGAATTCCGAGTTTGGAATTCCGAGTTCCGAATTCCGAGTTCCAAGTTCGGAATTCCGAGTTCAGAATTCCAAGATCGGAATTCCAAGTTCGGAATTCCGAGTTCCGACTTCAAAATTCCGAGTTCCGAATTCCGAGTTCCGAGTTTGGAATTCCGAGTTCAGAATTCCAAATTCCGAGTTCCGAGTTCGGAATTCCGAGTTCAGAATTCCAAATTCCGAGTTCCGAATTCTGAGTTCCAAGTTCGGAATTCCGAGTTCGGAATTTCGAGTTCCGAATTCCGAGTTCCAAGTTCGGAATTCCGAGTTCGGAATTCCGAGTTCCGAATTCTGAGTTCCAAGTTCGGAATTCCGAGTTCAGAATTCCAAATTCCGAGTTCCGAATTCCGAGTTCCGAGTTCGGAATTCCGAGTTCAGAATTCCAAATTCCGAGTTCCGAATTCCGAGTTCCAAGTTCGGAATTCCGAGTTCGGAATTCCGAGTTCCGAATTCCGAGTTCCAAGTTTGGAATTCCGAGTTCGGAATTCCGAGTTCCGAATTCCGAGTTCGGAATTCCGAGTTCAGAATTCCGAGTTCGGAATTCCGAGTTCAGAATTCCAAATTCCGAGTTCCGAATTCCGAGTTCCAAGTTCGGAATTCCGAGTTCAAAATTCCGAGTTCCGAATTCCGAGTTCCAAGTTCGGAATTCCGAGTTCGGAATTCCGAGTTCCGAATTCCGAATTCCGAGTTCCGAGTTCGGAATTCCGACTTCGGAATTCCGAGTTCACAATTCCAAGTTTGGAATTCCGAGTTCCGAATTCCGAGTTCCAAGTTTGGAATTCCGAGTTCAGAATTTTGAATTCCGAATTCCGAATTCCGAATTCCAAATTCCGAGTTCCGAATTCCGAGTTCCAAGTTCGGAATTCCGAGTTCGGAATTCCGAGTTCCGAATTCTGAGTTCCAAGTTCGGAATTCCGAGTTCAGAATTCCAAGTTCGGAATTCCATGTTCGGAATTCCGAGTTCCGACTTCAAAATTCCGAGTTCCGAATTCCGAGTTCCAAGTTTGGAATTCCGAGTTCGGAATTCCGAGTTCCGATTTGGAATTCCGAGTTCAGAATTCCAAATTCCGAGTTCAGAATTCCGAGTTCCGAGTTCGGAATTCCGAGTTCAGAATTCCAAATTCCGAGTTCCGAATTCCGAGTTCCAAGTTCGGAATTCCGAGTTCGGAATTCCGAGTTCGGAATTCCGAGTTCCAAGTTCGGAATTCCGAGTTTGGAATTCCGAGTTCGGAATTCCGAATTCTGAGTTCGGAATTCCGAGTTCAGAATTCCAAATTCCGAGTTCCGAATTCCGAGTTCCAAGTTCGGAATTCCGAGTTCAAAATTCCGAGTTCCGAATTCCGAGTTCCAAGTTTGGAATTCCGAGTTCGGAATTCCGAGTTCGGAATTCCGAGTTCCAAGTTCGGAATTCCGAGTTCGGAATTCTGAGTTCGGAATTCCGAGTTCCAAGTTCGGAATTCCGAGTTCGGAATTCCGAGTTCCGAATTCCGAGTTCCGAGTTCGGAATTCCGACTTCGGAATTCCGAGTTCACAATTCCAAGTTTGGAATTCCGAGTTCCGAATTCCGAGTCCAAGTTCGGAATTCCGAGTTCAGAATTCCAAATTCCGAGTTCCGAATTCCGAGTTCCGAGTTCGGAATTCCGAGTTCAGAATTCCAAATTCCGAGTTCCGAATTCCGAGTTCCAAGTTCGGAATTCCGAGTTCAAAATTCCGAGTTCCGAATTCCGAGTTCCAAGTTCGGAATTCCGAGTTCGGAATTCCGAGTTCCGAATTCCGAATTCCGAGTTCCGACTTCGGAATTCCGACTTCGGAATTCCGAGTTCACAATTCCAAGTTTGGAATTCCGAGTTCCGAATTCCGAGTTCCAAGTTTGGAATTCCGAGTTCAGAATTTTGAATTCCGAATTCCGAATTCCGAATTCCAAATTCCGAGTTCCGAATTCCGAGTTCCAAGTTCGGAATTCCGAGTTCGGAATTCCGAGTTCCGAATTCTGAGTTCCAAGTTCGGAATTCCGAGTTCAGAATTCCAAGTTCGGAATTCCATGTTCGGAATTCCGAGTTCCGACTTCAAAATTCCGAGTTCCGAATTCCGAGTTCCAAGTTTGGAATTCCGAGTTCGGAATTCCGAGTTCCGATTTGGAATTCCGAGTTCAGAATTCCAAATTCCGAGTTCAGAATTCCGAGTTCCGAGTTCGGAATTCCGAGTTCAGAATTCCAAATTCCGAGTTCCGAATTCCGAGTTCCAAGTTCGGAATTCCGAGTTCGGAATTCCGAGTTCGGAATTCCGAGTTCCAAGTTCGGAATTCCGAGTTTGGAATTCCGAGTTCGGAATTCCGAATTCTGAGTTCGGAATTCCGAGTTCAGAATTCCAAATTCCGAGTTCCGAATTCCGAGTTCCAAGTTCGGAATTCCGAGTTCAAAATTCCGAGTTCCGAATTCCGAGTTCCAAGTTTGGAATTCCGAGTTCGGAATTCCGAGTTCGGAATTCCGAGTTCCAAGTTCGGAATTCCGAGTTCGGAATTCTGAGTTCGGAATTCCGAGTTCCAAGTTCGGAATTCCGAGTTCGGAATTCCGAGTTCCGAATTCCGAGTTCCGAGTTCGGAATTCCGACTTCGGAATTCCGAGTTCACAATTCCAAGTTTGGAATTCCGAGTTCCGAATTCCGAGTCCAAGTTCGGAATTCCGAGTTCAGAATTCCAAATTCCGAGTTCAGAATTCCGAGTTCCAAGTTCGGAATTCCGAGTTCCGAATTCCGAGTTCCGAATTCCGAGTTCCAAGTTTGGAATTCCGAGTTCAGAATTCCGAATTCCGAATTCCGAGTTCCGAGTTCGGAATTCCGACTTCAGAATTCCGAGTTCACAATTCCAAGTTTGGAATTCCGAGTTCCGAATTCCGAGTCCAAGTTCGGAATTCCGAGTTCAGAATTCCAAATTCCGAGTTCCGAATTCCGAGTTCCAAGTTCGGAATTCCATGTTCGGAATTCCGAGTTCCGACTTCAAAATTCCGAGTTCTGAATTCCGAGTTCCAAGTTTGGAATTCCGAGTTCGGAATTCCGAGTTCTGAATTCCGAGTTCCAAGTTTGGAATTCCGAGTTCGGAATTCCGAGTTCGGAATTCCGAGTTCCAAGTTCGGAATTCCGAGTTCGGAATTCCGAGTTCCGAATTCCGAGTTCCGAGTTCAGAATTCCGACTTCGGAATTCCGAGTTCACAATTCCAAGTTTGGAATTCCGAGTTCCGAATTCCGAGTCCAAGTTCGGAATTCCGAGTTCAGAATTCCAAATTCCGAGTTCCGAATTCCGAGTTCCAAGTTCGGAATTCCGAGTTCCGAATTCCGAGTTCCGAATTCCGAGTTCCAAGTTTGGAATTCCGAGTTCAGAATTCCGAATTCCGAATTCCGAGTTCCGAGTTCGGAATTCCGACTTCGGAATTCCGAGTTCACAATTCCAAGTTTGGAATTCCGAGTTCCGAATTCCGAGTCCAAGTTCGGAATTCCGAGTTCAGAATTCCAAATTCCGAGTTCCGAATTCCGAGTTCCAAGTTCGGAATTCCATGTTCGGAATTCCGAGTTCCGACTTCAAAATTCCGAGTTCCGAATTCCGAGTTCCAAGTTTGGAATTCCGAGTTCGGAATTCCGAGTTCCGATTTGGAATTCCGAGTTCAGAATTCCAAATTCCGAGTTCAGAATTCCGAGTTCCGAGTTCGGAATTCCGAGTTCAGAATTCCAAATTCCGAGTTCCGAATTCCGAGTTCCAAGTTCGGAATTCCGACTTCAAAATTCCGAGTTCTGAATTCCGAGTTCCGAATTCCGAGTTCGGAATTCCGAGTTCCAAGTTCGGAATTCCGAGTTCGGAATTCCGAGTTCGGAATTCCGAGTTCCAAGTTCGGAATTCCGAGTTCGGAATTCCGAGTTCCGAATTCCGAGTTCCGAGTTCGGAATTCCGACTTCGGAATTCCGAGTTCACAATTCCAAGTTTGGAATTCCGTGTTCCGAATTCCGAGTCCAAGTTCGGAATTCCGAGTTCAGAATTCCAAATTCCGAGTTCCGAATTCCGAGTTCCAAGTTCGGAATTCCGAGTTCCGAATTCCGAGTTCCGAATTCCGAGTTCCAAGTTTGGAATTCCGAGTTCAGAATTCCGAATTCCGAATTCCGAGTTCCGAGTTCGGAATTCCGACTTCGGAATTCCGAGTTCACAATTCCAAGTTTGGAATTCCGAGTTCCGAATTCCGAGTCCAAGTTCGGAATTCCGAGTTCAGAATTCCAAATTCCGAGTTCCGAATTCCGAGTTCCAAGTTCGGAATTCCATGTTCGGAATTCCGAGTTCCGACTTCAAAATTCCGAGTTCTGAATTCCGAGTTCCAAGTTTGGAATTCCGAGTTCGGAATTCCGAGTTCGGAATTCCGAGTTCCGAGTTCGGAATTCCGAGTTCAGAATTCCAAATTCCGAGTTCAGAATTCCGAGTTCCGAGTTCGGAATTCCGAGTTCAGAATTCCAAATTCCGAGTTCCGAATTCCGAGTTCCAAGTTCCAAGTTCGGAATTCCAAGTTCGGAATTCCGAGTTCCGAATTCCGAGTTCCGAGTTCGGAATTCCGAGTTCAGAATTCCAAATTCCGAGTTCCGAATTCCGAGTTCCAAGTTCGGAATTCCGAGTTCAAAATTCCGAGTTCCGAATTCCGAGTTCCAAGTTCGGAATTCCGAGTTCGGAATTCCGAGTTCCGAATTCCGAGTTCCAAGTTCGGAATTCCGAGTTCGGAATTCCGAGTTCCGAATTCCGAGTTCCAAGTTCGGAATTCTGAGTTCGGAATTCCGAGTTCCGAATTCTGAGTTCCGAGTTCGGAATTCCGACTTCGGAATTCCGAGTTCACAATTCCAAGTTTGGAATTCCGAGTTCCGAATTCCGAGTCCAAGTTCGGAATTCCGAGTTCAGAATTCCAAATTCCGAGTTCCGAATTCCGAGTTCCAAGTTCGGAATTCCGAGTTCAGAATTCCAAGTTCGGAATTCCAAGTTCGGAATTCCGAGTTCCGACTTCAAAATTCCGAGTTCCGAATTCTGAGTTCCAAGTTTGGAATTCCGAGTTCGGAATTCTGAGTTCGGAATTCCGAGTTCCGAGTTCAGAATTCCGAGTTCAGAATTCCAAATTCCGAGTTCCGAGTTCGGAATTCCGAGTTCAGAATTCCAAATTCCGAGTTCCAAATTCCGAGTTCCGAATTCCGAGTTCCAAGTTCGGAATTCCGAGTTCAAAATTCCAAATTCCGAATTCCGAGTTCCAAGTTCGGAATTCCGAGTTCAGAATTCCAAGTTTGGAATTCCAAGTTTGGAATTCCGAGTTCCGAGTTCAAAATTCCGAATTCCGAGTTCCAAGTTCGGAATTCCGAGTTCTGAATTCCGAGTTCCGAATTCCGAGTTCCAAGTTTGGAATTCCGAGTTCAGAATTCCAAATTCCGAGTTCCGAATTCCGAGTTCCAAGTTCGGAATTCCGAGTTCAGAATTCCAAATTCCGAGTTCCAAGTTCCGAATTCCGAGTTCGGAATTCCGAGTTCAGAATTCCGAGTTCAGAATTCCAAGTTCAGAATTCCAAGTTCAGAATTCCAAGTTCAGAATTCCAACTTCGGAATTCCGAGTTCAGAATTCCAAATTCCGAGTTCCGAATTCTGAGTTCCAAGTTCGGAATTCCGAGTTCGGAATTTCGAGTTCCGAATTCCGAGTTCCAAGTTCGGAATTCCGAGTTCGGAATTCCGAGTTCCGAATTCTGAGTTCCAAGTTCGGAATTCCGAGTTCAGAATTCCAAATTCCGAGTTCCGAATTCCGAGTTCCAAGTTCGGAATTCCGAGTTCGGAATTCCGAGTTCGGAATTCCGAGTTCCAAGTTCGGAATTCCGAGTTCAGAATTCCAAGTTCAGAATTCCATGTTCGGAATTCCGAGTTCCGACTTCAAAATTCCGAGTTCCGAATTCCGAGTTCCAAGTTTGGAATTCCGAGTTCGGAATTCCGAGTTCAGAATTCCGAGTTCCGAGTTCGGAATTCCGAGTTCAGAATTCCAAATTCCGAGTTCCGAATTCCGAGTTCCGAGTTCGGAATTCCGAGTTCAGAATTCCGAATTCCGAGTTCCAAGTTCGGAATTCCGAGTTCGGAATTCCGAGTTCCGAATTCCGAGTTCCAAGTTCGGAATTCCGAGTTCTGAATTCCGAGTTCCAAATTCCGAGTTCCGAGTTCGGAATTCCGAGTTCAGAATTCCAAATTCCGAGTTCCGAATTCCGAGTTCCAAGTTCGGAATTCCGAGTTCAAAATTCCGAGTTCCGAATTCCGAGTTCCAAGTTCGGAATTCCGAGTTCCGAATTCCGAGTTCCAAGTTCAGAATTCCAAGTTCGGAATTCCAAGTTCAGAATTCCGAGTTCAGAATTCCAAATTCCGAGTTCCGAGTTCGGAATTCCGACTTCGGAATTCCGAGTTCACAATTCCAAGTTTGGAATTCCGAGTTCCGAATTCCGAGTCCAAGTTCGGAATTCCGAGTTCAGAATTCCAAATTCCGAGTTCCGAATTCCGAGTTCCAAGTTCGGAATTCCGAGTTCAGAATTCCAAGTTCGGAATTCCATGTTCGGAATTCCGAGTTCCGACTTCAAAATTCCGAGTTCCGAATTCCGAGTTCCAAGTTTGGAATTCCGAGTTCGGAATTCCGAGTTCCGAGTTCGGAATTCCGAGTTCAGAATTCCAAATTCCGAGTTCAGAATTCCGAGTTCCGAGTTTGGAATTCCGAGTTCAGAATTCCAAATTCCGAGTTCCGAATTCCGAGTTCCAAGTTTGGAATTCCGAGTTTGGAATTCCGAGTTCGGAATTCCGAGTTCCGAGTTCGGAATTCCGAGTTCAGAATTCCAAATTCCGAGTTCCGAATTCCGAGTTCCAAGTTCGGAATTCCGAGTTCAAAATTCCGAGTTCCGAATTCTGAGTTCCAAGTTCGGAATTCCGAGTTCGGAATTCCGAGTTCCAAGTTCGGAATTCCGAGTTCGGAATTCCGAGTTCCGAATTCCGAGTTCCGAGTTCGGAATTCCGACTTCGGAATTCCGAGTTCACAATTCCAAGTTTGGAATTCCGAGTTCCGAATTCCGAGTCCAAGTTCGGAATTCCGAGTTCAGAATTCCAAATTCCGAGTTCCGAATTCCGAGTTCCAAGTTCGGAATTCCGAGTTCCGAATTCCGAGTTCCGAATTCCGAGTTCCAAGTTTGGAATTCCGAGTTCAGAATTCCGAATTCCGAATTCCGAATTCCGAGTTCCGAGTTCGGAATTCCGACTTCGGAATTCCGAGTTCACAATTCCAAGTTCGGAATTCCGAGTTCCGAATTCCGAGTTCCAAGTTCGGAATTCCGAGTTCAGAATTCCAAGTTCGGAATTCCATGTTCGGAATTCCGAGTTCCGACTTCAAAATTCCGAGTTCCGAATTCCGAGTTCCAAGTTTGGAATTCTGAGTTCGGAATTCCGAGTTCCGAGTTCGGAATTCCGAGTTCAGAATTCCAAATTCCGAGTTCCAAATTCCTAGTTCGGAATTCCGAGTTCGGAATTCCAAATTCCAAATTCGGAATTCCGAGTTCCGGGGGAGAGACCTTCCCTTTAAGGTAGAATTAAGGAAAAACTGGGAGAAGTGCGAAGGGGGTTCAGTCAGACATGACAGAGGTGCTGATATACCTGCTGTGTCCGTAGCCTCCATCCCTGAGACCAAACTCCTCATCCATTATGTCAAAGGTTCTTGTCTCCAGAAAGGGGCTGGGGCTGGCTGGCTGACGGTAAAGGGCGCTAGGAAAAACCTGCAACATTTAGGGCCAAAAAATTGGAGTCAGGCTCTCCCAGTTGGATGGATATTGTGACCCCAAAGCTAGAGATTGACCTACTTAATTATTTGGGGAAATTCACCTAAATTGCGATTCCATTGGCCAGATATGGTAGTTATTTCCCAAGCACCCTTGGCCTGGCGTACTCATTTATTTTCAATTTTTAATATTTGGATTTTTCACACCACTTTTATTATTTCTCTCAATAGCTCCAGGCAGTGAATGTATCTAAGATTCCTTCTTCCCCACAAGAACAACCTTGTGAAGGCTGAGAGAGAGACTGGCTTGAGGACACCCACCTGGCTTTCGTGGCTGAGATGGGACTCGTAAGTACTTGGCGGGGTGTTCCATCTTAATTTCACTTGGTTGCCAACTTTTCCTGTTATCAGAAGCATCAAGGAAATGCAGAGATGGCCACAAAGAATGAGAGATGATGCCGACTCCTTTGGAGGTTTTTAAGTGATGATATAAATTGAGTTGGACACAGAATCAAATGGGAAGTCAGGATAGTTTGAAGAGAGATCAGTGTTGGGGGATTTTGTTGGTGTTTCTCAAACTTGGCCCCTTTAAGGCATGGGGGGACTTCAACTCCCAGAATTCTCCACCCAGCCAGCATGCAAAATTCTGGGAGTTGAAGGCATCCGTGCCTCACAGGGACCAACTTTGTGGTTTTTACACAAAGTTTTTATACTGTAATTTCATGAATGCTTTAGGCCAGTGATGGTAAACCTTTTAGACCAGTGGTTCTCAACCTGGGGGTCAGGACCCCTTTGGGGATCGAATGACCATTTCACAGGGGTCGCCTGAGACCGTGGGAAAAGACAAATTTTCCCTGGCATTGGGAACTAAAGCTTCTATTCTGGCATCTTGGAACATATTTTACAATCCGACCAATCAGGCGTTTACAGTCTCTCTGACCTTCCTGCCAATCAGCTCAAAGCTCTGTTGGGAGAATTGGCACTAGACTTATTGTTGGGGGTCACCACAACACAAGGAACTATATTAAGGGGTCGCGGCCTTAGAAAGGTTGAGAACCACTGTTTTAGACCCAGAGTGCCCAAGCTGGAAGGCCAAAGCACTGAAACTCAATGACCAGCTGGCCAATGAGCATTGCAACTCTCAGAAACCCTGGCTGAGCTGGGGCATCGGTGCGCCTGCCCACAGAGAGAGCTCTGCGTGCTAACTCTGGCATGTGTGCCATAGGTTCACCATCATGACTTCATCGGTTTGTATTAACCCTAATCTGTTCCTTATTGGTAGGTTAAGGTGACAGTGAAAAGGAAGTACACAGTAGAAGGCTACAGCTGGAAGACAACTTGTAAGTCAACTGCCTGCCTGCCTGATTGATTGATTGACTGACTGACTGACTGACTGATTGATGGATTGATTGTGTGTCATCAAGTTGAATGTTGATGCCTAGCAGCTCATAATCGATTTTCTCCATGGAGATTTGTCCCCAACTTGGCCCTTCAGGCATCCCAATCTGCCCTCTTCCCCACTGTAGCTGCTTACGGGTTCTCTTCTCTTTCCTTCACCTATGTCAGCATTGCAGACTTCTCCAGCAAGTTTGATCAGCATTGATTGACAGCAAGAAAACTGTGTGGATTCTGAGTGGCCATAGAGGAAGATGGATAATATGTCCCCAGTCTGATATTTGAATCTCCCAAAAATTCACCCATTCACACAGTAATCAAACCCAAATTTTCCTTTCCTGCTCTTTCCTTCCACCTTTCCCAGTGTTAGGAACAGCTCCAGAGAGTTGGTTTTCACTTGATGTGCCTCAAATACGACATTTTTAACCTTGTGGTTTTTAGTTGAGGTCTGGGTAGATTGTATCTAAATGATCCTTCTGCAGGAGACCCATCTGCAGAATGTCCATTGTTTCTTCATGCTTCATGCATCTCATGCTAGCAGAAGATGATGGACTCCAGAACTGTAGGATAAAGACAGAGTAGAGAAGGCAGGTGAGAAAAATTGGCCCTGAACTGAGAGAGGATGTGACTGTGTCTCTCCATTTTCCAAACAGGTCAGAAATGGGCATACAGTCAGTATCCTTACGAGATCTCTGTGACCACTGATGGTCCCAATCTTCAGGTTGATGAACCGAGAGACTTCTTTGACTTTCAGACCCAGGAATTCCAGAAAGACAATCGATGGATGAAAGATCAGCACAGTTGTCTTCAGGAGAAAATGGATTAATTTAAGACCACAACAGAAGGCCTGCAGAAAACCTGCAGAAGATTTTGTCATCAGTTAGAGCTAGAGGACGAATCTTTGCTGAAATACAGTGAAGAACTCCACAAAGATCTGTGCGAGGTCTCAAGCTAAATGTCCATCTCAACCAAGGGAAGGCTGACTCTGAGAAAGACCTCGAAGAAGTGAGGAATGTTCTGTCAGAGCTTAAGAAGCACCACCAGAGTCTGAAGCATGGGCCTCCTGATACGGACTACAGTTACCATATGGAAAATGGTGGTGTTGATTTTAATTCTAAGTGGTTTGCGGTTTTTTAGTTGTTAATTCTTGGGGGCACAAACTGTCAGTATTTTAATTTTTCTTGTTATCTGCTGTTGTAAGCATAATAAATGAATACAATAGAATTTTATTGGCCAAGTGTGATTGCACTCACAAGGAATTTGTCTTGGTGCAGATGCTCTCAATGTACATAAAAGAAAAAGATACATTTGTCAAGAATCACGAGGTGCAACACCTAATGATTGTCATAGGGGTCAAATAAGCAATAAAGAAACAATCAAGATTAATAAAAATCTTAGGATGCAAGCAACAAGTTACAATCATACAGTTCTAAGTGGGAGGAAAAGGATGATAGGAATGATGAGAAAAAATTAGTAGAAATAGAAGTGCAGACTTAGTAAAATGTTTGACAGTGTTGAGGGAATTATTTGTTTAGTAAAAACTTTTCTTGTGTCTAGTTGTCTTGGTGTGCAGTGCTCTGTAGCGACGATTTGAGGGTAGGAGTTAAAACAGTTCATGTCCAGGATGCGAGGGGTCAGTAAATATTTCCCCCGCCCTCTTTCTGGCTCGTGCAGTATACAGGTCCTCAATGGAAGGCAGGTTGGCAGCAATTGTTTTTTCTGCAGTTCTGATTATCCTCTGAAGTCTGTGTCGGTCCTGTTGGGTTGCAGCACCAAGCCAGACAGTTATAGAGGTGCAGATGACAGACTCAATGATTCCTCTGTAGAACTGTATCAGCAGCTCCTTGGGCAGTTTGAGTTTCCTGAGCTGGTGCAGAAAGAACATTCTTTGTTGTGCTCTTTTGATGATGTTTTTGATGTTAGGTGACCATTTTAGGTCTAAAATGTAAATTTATTTTTATTTATAAATCTGCCTTTTCCTACATTGCTTATATCCTTATACCACTGTTGGTCAGCTTTTGACCCAGTTCTACAGGACTCTTTACCTTCTTATGGACAAACATAAAAACAATAAAGAGCCATCATGGCCCACAGAAAATAAGACCTCTTTGCATATTCCAGTTTTTAGCCTGGTGCTTTAAATCTCTACACCAAACTGATTTTATAGTTAACCTACTTTGATGTTCAAACAATATTTTATAGTTCAAGTTTACCTTTACATCAATATAGAAACATGGAACATTGATGGCAGAAAAAGACCTCATGGTCCATCTAGTCTGCCCTTATACTATTTCCTGTATAGGATGGATATATGTTTTTCCAGGCATGTTTAAATTGAGTTACTGTGGATTTACCAACCATGTCTGCTGGAGGTTTGTTCCAAGCATCTGCTACTCTTTCAGTAAAATAATATTTTCTCATCTTGCTTCTGATCTTTCCCCCAACTAACCTCAGATTGTGCCGACTTGTTCTTGTGTTCTTTCCTATTAAAAACACTTCCCTCCCGAACCTTATTTAACCCTTTAACCTATTTAAATGTTTTGATCATGTCCCCCCTTTCCCTTCTGTCCTCCAGACTATACAGATTGAGTTCCTGGTAAGTTTTATGTTTAAGATCTTCCATTGTATTTTTTGTAGTATTTTATTATTCTTTTGTTTGTCAATCACAAAATGCAAACTTTCATTTTCAAATAACACTGATTTTGTTATTGTCTTCGGTGACATCTGTGAAAAAAATTCAGGTGCTCAAGCATGAAAATGTGCCTCTCAAACACTACACTTTTCCACACAGTCAAAAAGTTAGAGGGAACGTTGCTCCTGATCCTTTTATTCCTATGATACAAACCTCTGAGTATGTCTGGTGGAACTGAAGGGGTTTTTTTTCAAGATCTGCCGCTTCCCCACCCCAGCTGCCCCAAAACTTTGGTGTCTTTCCAGAGTGAGATTTTCCTGACACAAAGCAGTTGTTGTTATAGGTAAATAAGTAGCAATATTTGGTTGCTTCTCAGAGTTGATGTCTTTCCTTTTGGTTCATCCAGAGAGAAACACCTGAGGGAACTTTCCATCCAAATCCTAAAAGTGAAAGAACAGCAGGAATCCCACAAAGACCCAGGAAGAGATCCTAGAGGATCTACAGGGATCTGAGGCTGTATCCAAAGAATCCTCTTCCTCCCCCCTCTTCTCCCCCTTCCATACCCTCCTCCTCCCTCCCTTCCCCTCTTCCCTCCCTCCTCTCCTCCTCCCTCTAACCTCCTCCCTCTTCTTCCTTCCCCCATTCCACTCCTCCTCTCCTTCCTCCTCATCTTTCTCTTCCTCATCTTCTCCTCCTCTCCCTCCCCCTCCTCTCCCCCTCCCTTCCCCTCCTCCCCCCTCCTCTGCTTTTTAATTTGCCTTTTGATTTTAATTTGAAGAGATTTGGGTTTCTTAATTGTAAACTATTTGGGTACAAACTGTCTATTTTTGTTTTTCTTGTTATTTTTATTCCTTTTACAACCATAATAAAGGTTGGTTTGAACTGAATTCAATGGAATACCTATTTGGACCTGATTCCTTTAGGCTTCTTCCTTAGTCCTGGAAACCATTGGATGACCAGACTGTCCAACAATGGTTCATCTGTGCACTCTTGTCTGACTCCTTCCCAAGTGTGCAGCAGAAGACCCCAAAGCAATGGGATTCTTGTCATGATAAGACAGGTCTGTTCAGACCCTTCCCCCTCCCCTCTCTGGATCCCCCTCTCCAGCCAGGACATCTACAGGATTTAGCTACTGCATTCTGTTGTTTGTTTTTATGTTGTAAACTGCTCCCAGGCCTCGGGAGAGGGGCGGCATATCAATCAATTGATCAATCAAATCAATCAATCAATCAATCAATCAGTGAAAGGCAGCTTCTGAGTTCCATGGAAAAGATACCGTAGGATCTGTCAGTCTTCCATCCACACCCCACTCATTCTGCCAAATAAGGCAAAGGCATGTCTCTCTCTTGCCTCTGGCTTGCAAGGGGGGCTGTCGTGGCCGACTACCAGGGGGCTCCCTCCGCAGGCAGCGCTGCCCTGGCAGCTCTTTAGCCTCAAAGAGGAGCTGAGCATGCGTAGCTGCCTTTTGCCGGTCTCTGCTCCTTTTGCTCTCCATCCTGATAAAAAGGCACAGAGGGGGAGGGGAGGAAAGGCTTCCCCGTCGTCCGTCCCTCCCCCCCACCCCTTTGCATGGAGACACCCCCTCCTCCCCAGTCAAGAGGTTGCAAGGGGGTCTGGCCGGAAGGGAGGGGCCAGGAGGAGCATCCCTGGGAAGGGGGTCCCACCAGATGGCAGGCAGCCATGGGAGGGAGGGAGAGGGTCTTGTAAGGAGGGGGGCTTCCTATCTCCTCCAAGCCACAATCACAGCCAGTGCGGGAATTTCTTTCCATTGGGACTTCTTTCCCAGTTGGTGCCAGGAACGTTTGGATGCTCTTCGGGATCCCCAGGAAGGAACTCCGCCTTTATAAGGGGTCTCCCCAGCATCACCAAGCAAAGGGTGGGTGGCCCCTGTCTCCCCTCCCTCCAACCCAGGATTTCCCTCCAGGAAAGTAGCTGCTGGGGGCATTGCTGGTGGTTCCCTGCAGGGGGCTGGCAGGGGGCGTTTGGGGACCCCTCCTGGGAGGGAGAGAGATACAAGCCTCTCCCCTTCCAGGTTTTATGTGTTTGTTTGTGTGGGTGTCTATCTGGGAATCCCGTATTCGTAATACAAAGGCGTGGGTGGGGTATTGTTGGTGCGGGGTTGTGGTCGCATGTTGCATGTGGGTGAAGAAGAGCAGTGGAGGTGGAGGAGGAAGAAGAGGAGGAGGGGTGGGGGTTTAAAGCCCGGGAGGGAACCAAAGGGAACGTGAGAGCAGCAGGGGAAGGGGAGGCAAAGCGCCCGAGAAACTTAGTGATGTATATAGGACATAAAGTGAAAGGTGGATGCATTTAGACAAGATGTTATGAGAGAGATAATTGTAATGGGTTGGAATGTAATGAATTACGTGAATATAGATAAGTTTATGAATAAGTGTTATAGATACAGAGAAAATATACCAATATGCAACATTGCTAAATGAATATAATTTTTTACTGCTTAGGTCTTCTTGTGTTATGTAATGTCATGTGGTGTCTTTTGAAAGTTTGTTTTGTACATATGTATATTTGTATCTATATGTTTTTTTGAAACTGTTCAAATTTTTTTTAAAAAAACGGTGGAGAGTCAGAAGCTGAAAGAGACCCCCGAAGAGTCCCAGGCAAAATCTGTGGAATGAATAGAAAAAACGGGGATTGAAAGACCTTGGGAAGATCTGGGGCTAAATGACTTGGGGAGGGAGAGAGAAGGAGATAGACAGGAGGAAGAAGGAGATAGACAGGAGGAAGAGAAAATACGGGGAAGGGAGGAGTGGTGGGATTTAGCTGGTTCTTCCTGGTTCAGGAGGTTGGGAGTTCGATCCTATGTAGAGGCAGATGTTGCTTGGACAGGGGGTTGGACTAGATGACCTGCAAGGTCCCTTCCAACTCTGTTGATGTGTTCATCTGAACTGGCTGAATTGCCTGGCCCTGGACCCTCCTTCTGCCCTCCCCTGCCTGGCCCCGCCCTGCCTCACCCCTCCACTCCTCAGGGTCCCAACCCTCCAGGAAAACAATTTGTCTCAAAAATCCTGTGAATCCCTTTGGCTCAGGCAGTGGGATTCCCGGAATTGTAGAAAGGCAGCTGAGGCAGCAATGGGGCTTCCTCGAAATTAGGAATTGTGAGCATCCAGAAAGGAAGAGGGCCAATGAAAATTCTCTCCTCTGTAGCGTTAACGGTCTCCGGGCAGACTCTCCCTTCACTTCCCCCACTGGAGGAGAGAGTTCCGCCCAGAGAAGAAGCCCCAGTTGGTTCTTCAGGCCAAGATCCCCCCCTCCCTCCCTCTATCTCCGCTTCTCTCTCACCTCCTTCAGGTGAAGCCACAAAGGACTTTGCCTAGAAGCCGATGACGCTCAAGAGGCAGAATTCCCATTGGTGCTGTCTCTCGTTCTGGCCCCTCCCACCTCCAACGGCAGAGATAAACGTTTCTCCGCGACAGCCCCTCCCCCCCAATGCAGAATGGCGGATTCTTCGTCAGGGGCTGGAACCTGGAAGCATCTGGCTGCACACACACACGCACACAAACACACACACACACACACAAACACACACACAGGGGGAGCGTTTGTTTGGAATTTCGGAATAGGGAGGGCCAGAAAAGGGGAAGGACCAATGCGAGTTCACGTTTCTTCAGCATAATTTGTCACCGGGCAGAGTCTCCCTGGACTTCACCAGAAGGAGGCGAGTTCAAGGGCAGAGAGAGAAGGGGAGGGATGGGGATATCTTCAGTCTTGGGGGGCCGCAGCTCAAGGGGGGTCATGGCAGCCCTGGAGGGGAGGGTGGACTTCCTTCTGCCTTCCCCACATCCATCCATCATGCAGGGGGGCTGCAGGAGGTGACTGAAGGGGAGACTCAGCGCCACAGGCAGGAGGACTTGGGGGTCTCAGAGGGCTGGCTGAGGAGTCCCCGGCAGCACGAAAGCGCCGCGCCGTCCCCTGAGCCGCCTAGACCGGGCGCCGGAGAGAACAGCCGGAATCAGGAGCGGACAAGTACGGCCAGGAACCAGCAGGCGGCGAGCGGGAGGTGAGAAGCCGAGTCGTCCCCCCCCCCCCCTGCTGTTTGCAGGGGGAATAAGGGAAAATCGCGGGTAGGGGGGAGGAAACCCAGGGGAGGAGGAGGAGTGGGGCGGAGCGCCGGCATCTCTGTGGAAGGCAGCGGCGGATCTCCAGCCCGGCGGTTTTTCCTCGGCGGGGGTGAGGGTCTTCTTTTAAACTGTTAATGGCCGAGGGCAGGGAGCCGCTTCCCCGGGAGGGAAGGGGGTGTCTCTCTACGTGATCCACGAGCGGAGATCCACTGGGGAGGATTAGGCGTTGCTGAAATGGGCCTGGCTCCTTCCTTCCTTCCTTCCTTCCTCCCTCCCTCCCTCCCTCCCTCCCTCCTATTATTATTATTATTATTATTATTATTATTATTATTATTATTATTATTATTAATTATGTCAGTACAACACAGCAAACAAGATCACTATGCTGGATTTCATATTTCATCACCAGTCGGGCGCTTCCCAAGCACCTAGGACTGCGTGATGTAGCGGGCGAATTATGTTTGCCGATCCCAGTAAAGCGGCCTTTTGCAATTGACAGATGGAGATTTTGTCAATTCCGATGATTTTCAAATGTCCGCTGAGATCCTTTGGCACTGCGGCCTTCGTGCCAAGTACCACTGGGACCACTTTTACGGGCTTATGCCAGAGTCGTTGCAGCTCGATTTTTAGATCTTCGTATTTCACTAATTTCTCTAGCTGCTTCTCTTCAATTCTGCTGTCTCCTGGGATTGCGATGTCAATGATCCATACTTTCTTTTTCTCCACGATCACAATGTCTGGTGTATTATGCTTCAGAATTCGGTCAGTCTGAAGTCGGAAGTCCCACAGTAGTTTTGCTTGCTCATTTTCGACCGCTTTTTCGGGCTTATGATCCCACCAGTTCTTTGCCACTGGTAAATGGTAGTTCCAGCACAAGTTCCAGTGGATCATCTGTGTCACAGCATCGTGTCTATGCTTGTAGTCAGTCTGTGCGATCTTTTTGCAGCAGCTGAGTGTGTGATCGATTGTTTCATCTGTTTCTTTACAGAGTCTGCACTTTGGATCGTCTGTTGATTTTTCAATTCTGGCTTTGACAGCATTTGTTCTGATGGCCTGTTCTTGTGCCGCCAGTATTAGTCCTTCTGTCTCCTTTTTGAGTGTTCCACTTGTAAGCCATGACCAGGTCTTTTCTTTATCCACTTTGCCTTCAATCTTCTCCAAAAACTGTCCATGCAATGCTTTGTTCTGCCAACTGTCCATATGACATTGAGTTACATTTTTTCTGTACTGGTCCTTAGTTTGCTTCACCTTGAGAAGCTTTCTATTGTTGACCTCCATCAATGCTGACTCTTTGCTCCCCTTCACATAGTCAGCTAATGCATGCTTCTCTTCTTTTACTGTCTGCTTCACTTGCAAAAGTCCTCTGCCACCTATTTTCCTTCGTAAATACAGCCTGTCAACGTCACTGCGGGGGTGTAGTGCATTATTATTATTATTATTATTATGACAAATCTAATATCAAAATCTAAAATAACAATTTTACATTAAAAAACCTAAAAACCCCATTATATAAAAAGCATACATACAAACATACCATACATTCCTTCCTTCCTTCCTTCGCGGCTAGATCTCCTTAAAAGTCGGAGCGGGCGCCCTTTGCACCGGCGTTTCAGGCTTTCAAGTCTTTCCTAGACATGGATGATTAAACTTGAGGGGGGTTTTCTCTCTTTTTTGCATGCAGAACGTGTTCTCTTGGTGTGTAATTACAATAAAGATTAATAAGGCAATGGGTCCAGATGGCATCCACCCCAGAGTTCTTAAAGAACTCAGATCTGTCATTGCTACCCCCCTGACTGATTTGTTTAACCAATCCTTGTTAACAGGAGAAGTTCCTGAGGATTGGAGAATGGCCAGTGTTGTGCCTATCCACAAGAAGGGCAGCAGAGAAGAAGCTGATAACTACAGGCCAGTTAGCTTGACATCAGTTGTAGTTAAAATGATTGAGACTCTACTCAAAAAGAGGATAAATCAGCACCTAAAAAACAATAACTTATTGGACCCAAATCAGCATGGCTTTACTGAAGGCAAATCTTGTCAGACTAATCTCATTGATTTCTTTGACTATGTCACAAAGGTGTTGGATGAAGGTGGTGCCGTGGATATTGCCTACCTGGACTTCAGCAAAGCCTTTGATACGGTTCCACATAAAGAGCTGATAGATAAATTAGTGACGTAATCCCTGGATAGTTCAATGGATTTGCAGCTGGCTGAAGCGTAGACATCAGAGAGTTATTGTTAATGGCGAGTATTCTGAGCAGAGTCAGGTTACAAGCGGTGTGCCACAAGGGTCTGTTCTGGGTCCTATTCTTTTTAATATGTTTGTGAGTGACATAGGGGAAGGTTTGCCTATTTGCCGATGACTCTAAAGTGTGCAATAGGGTTGATATTCCTGGAGGGGTCTGTAATATGGTAAATGATTTAGCTTTACTAGATAAATGGTCAAAGCAATGGAAACTGCAGTTTAATGTTTCCAAATGTAAAATAATGCACTTGGGGAAAAGGAATCCTCAATCTGAGTATTGTATTGGCAGTTCTGTGTTAGCAAATACTTCAGAAGAAAAGGATTTAGGGGTAGTGATTTCTGACAGTCTCAAAATGGGTGAACGGTGCAGTCAGGTGGTAGGGAAAGCAAGTAGGATGCTTGGCTGCATAGCTAGAGGTATAACAAGCAGGAAGAGGGAGATTATGATCCCGCTATATAGAATGCTGGTGAGACCACATTTGGAATACTGTGTTCAGTTCTGGAGACCTCACCTACAAAAAGATATTGACAAAATTGAACGGGTCCAAAGACAGGCTACAAGAATGGTGGAAGGTCTTAAGCATAAAACGTATCAGGAAAGACTTAATGAACTCAATCTGTATAGTCTGGAGGACAGAAGGAAAAGGGGGGACATGATCGAAACATTTAAATATATTAAAGGGTTAAATAAGGTCCAGGAGGGAAGTGTTTTTAATAGGAAAGTGAACACAAGAACAAGGGGACACAATCTGAAGTTAGTTGGGGGAAGATCAAAAGCAACATGAGAAAATATGATTTTACTGAAAGAGTAGAAGATGCTTGGAACAAACTTCCAGCAGACGTGGTAGATAAATCCACAGTAACTGAATTTAAACATGCCTGGGATAAACATATATCCATCCTAAGATAAAATACAGAAAATAGTATAAGGGCAGACTAGATGGACCATGAGGTCTTTTTCTGCTGTCAGACTTCTATGTTTCTATGCTATGCTATATTATAGGAGGTAAGCATCAACTAGCCTGTGTCAAAAGGCTGGTCCGTGATGCCTGCCCAGTTGCAGCTTTCAGGAGGAGTACTTCTTGAGTACATGCAGATAAATAGCTTCAAGAGCCTTATTCAGTGTCACTACTGTGCTGCATTAGACCGGGAGCACCGACGTTTCAGGCTTTCAAGTCTTTCCTAGACATGGGTGATTAAACTTGAGGGGGGGTTTCTCTCTTTTTTGCATGCAGAACGTGTTCTCTTGGTGTGTAATTACAATGAATTTGGTCGGGCAGCTGAGTTGTCTACATAGGCTTTATGCTGTTATTTAATAGTACTGAAAGTGGTATAAATAATCAATGTAAAATACTAGACGTAGTTGGTTCTGGTGCATAGTGCATTATGTCATGTAATATGGCAACGTAAAGTATTACTTAGTAAATTATGGTGCTAGACTGTTCATTGCTGAAATATTGTAGCCAGGTCTAATTGATGAAAGGAACAAGCTATTTAAAGCAAATGCCCTCTGGCTGGCAACTCTGATAGTGTGGTTGCAGTATTTTATAAAAGGATTTTTTTTTTCAATGTATCATATATAGCTGGAATATGTGACCCAGTTTTAAATACTTCCAAGAATGTTTCTCTTACTGATTGATTGATTTGTTTGTTTGTTTGTTTATTTATTTATTAAATTTGTATGCCGCCCCTCTCCGTAGACTTGGGGTGGCTCACAACAATAGTAGAACACAATGTAAAATACAAATCTTTTGTTGCCTTGTTTCTGTGTTTTTGCAATTTGCTTGTGGAAATCTTTGCTTAAAATAGAAGACAGAGGCATATCGATTTTAATTAAAAGCTGATGACTTTATTTGTTCAACCAAAATGATCTTTCAGCTGTGGCGAGGGGGGCGCTTGCCCAGGTTCGCCTGGTGCACCAGTTGCGGCCCTATTTGGACCGGGACTCACTGCTCACAGTCACCCATGCCCTCATCACCTCGAGGTTCGACTACTGTAATGGTCTCTACATGGGGCTACCTTTGAAACGTGTTCGGAAACTTCAGATCGTGCAGAATGCAGCTGCAAGAGCAGTCATGGGCTTCCCCAGGTATGCCCATGTTACACCAACACTCCGCAGTCTGCATTGGTTGCCGATCAATTTCCGGTCACAATTCAAAGTGTTGGTTATGACCTTCGTGGCATCGGACCAGAATATCTCCGAGACCGCCTTCTGCCGCACGAATCCCAGCGACCGATTAGGTCCCACAGAGCAGGCCTTCTCTGGCTCCCGTCAACTAAACAATGTCGGTTGGCGGGCCTCAGGGGAAGAGCCTTGTGTTTGTTTATGTTTATGTTTATTTAGATTTGTATGCCGCCCCTCTCCGCAGACTCGGGGCGGCTCACAACAAAGTGAAAAAAACAATTTACAACAAATCTAAATTTCTACTAAAAACATTTAAAAAACCCCATTTTCTAAACACACATACATACACACATACCATTCATAAATTGTATATGCCCGGGGGAGATGTCTCAGTTCCCCCATGCCTGACGACACAGGTGGGTCTTAAGGAGCTTACGAAAGGCAAGGAGAGTAGGGGCAGTTCTAATTTCCGGGGGGAGTTGGTTCCAGAGGGCCAGGGCCGCCACAGAGAAGGCTCTTCCCCTGGGGCCCGCCAACCGACATTGTTTAGTTGACGGGACCCGGAGAAGGCCCACTCTGTGGGACCTAATCGGTCGCTGGGATTCGTGCGGCAGCAGGCGGTCTCGGAGACTGCCTTCTCTGTGGCGGCCCCGACTCTCTGGAACCAGCTCCCCCCAGAGATTAGAACTGCCCCTACCCTCCTCGCCTTTCGTAAACTCCTTAAAACCCACCTTTGTCGTCAGGCATGGGGGAACCGAGATATCTCCCCCGAGCCTATACAATTTATGTATGGTATGCTTGTGTGTATGTCTGTTTAATAATGGTTTTTTTTTAAATTTAAAATTGTAAATTATTAGATTTGTTATGAACTGTTTTTATTGTGTTGTGAGCCGCCCCGAGTCTACGGAAAGGGGCGGCATACAAATCTAATAAATAATAATAATAAAATAATAATAATCTAATTGTGAAGTAGTCAAGTTTTGCATTTGTATTCATGTGATAAATGTGTATACATATTTATTGTCAAGCCACTAAGGGAATATGCTTGTATAGTGCTTGTTCCATATCTCTCCATAAATAAATGTGACAATTGATACTGAGTTGATAGTAGGATTTGTTATTTCAGTATAAATTTTGCCCTAATTGAAGTGAACTCCTGGCCAATATCATTAAAGTATTTTATTTTAACAAAGTTTGCAGTGGTATATTCAGCTTCTTCAAAACATATCTATTTGTAGTAGTATACTATGAATATAGTTAGTATAAATTAATGGAGAGTTGTTAAAGTTGCATTTATGGTTTTATTTAGAAAGACAGTATTTGTAAACCTATGCTCAGCTCACATGGATAGGCTGTCTTGAACAAGGGACTGACTTCTCGGTAAAGTTTAACTATTATGTTCCCATATATGTTAGATACTGTTCTCCTAAATACTGCACAGAATGTATAAGAGGAGACAGAAATTCTTTCAATGTTTATGGGTTTTGGAAAACAAAGCTAGCAATTATTTTCTTCTCTATAAAGTAAGAAGTTCAACATTGGTTTGGAAGTGGTATGTAGGAATTTTTAAAAAAGATTTGTTTCAGACATGATAATCAAATTTGGAATTTTTGGCATTGCTATGCTTCTTTTTTTAGTAGCGGTAAGAAGTGTGTGAGCTGCCAACTAAATCATTTAAATTATGATAACAAATGTTACTGTGCATTGCTTCTGTCTGAAATGTTTGTGTCCTGTATCTCCACTAACATTCTGGTAATTCCATAATCTTTTGAGTGACTTTTTAATAGTGAAATTTACTATTCCAAATCATTTTTTACATTTTTGGCTTTTTAGCATGGAAACATTTTTAGGTATTTTTCAGAAAGCTTCTTACCCAATCCTAATAATCAATGGAAGGAGAGTGCTGATAAAGGTCTGTGGCATTTCTACTTCTGCGACTCAGGGGTTTTTTTTGCAATGATCAGACATTGATCAGAACAAGGAATAAAATTCAGATGTCAACAAAAGTAAGCAAGTTCATTCATCCCATCAAAACATAGTCATAAACATATTTTAAATAAAATAAATATTTGAAAATTAACTTATACCATTCTGTAATGGTTTTATTTAACATACATTATAACATAAAATTTAAAAGTATTTCCTTGCCAAGCCCTTATGCCATTGAAAATATTAATTTATTCATAAAGTGGGCTGCATCAATTTGTTTATCTTTTTAGGAATCTGTTTCAGAATTTGAGAACCTCTATGGTTAGATTCATTAACTATTGACAAAATACATAGCGCCGCCCAGGCATGAAAATTAGTTAATTAATTAAATTTGACTTCTATGCCGCCCAGTCCTGAAGGACTCACCTAATGTGCCGCTCAGACACTATACTTTTCCACCCACACCAAAAAAAATTTAGAGGGAACATTGCTCATCACCTTGACATTTTAATGAGTTATGAGAAAGTGGGATAGAGATAATTCTCCCCCAGAGTTAAGAGTCACAAATGCATCATTATTTGTAGAAGGAGTATTTTTAATCGCTTCCAGCAGGGCCTTCACACCAAATCCCCCCAGCAATTCAGCGTAGGGAAAAGGGAGGGTCTTTCGCGAGGAAGGAAGGAAACCGGAACTCCTTTCCGCTCTAGGACTTCATACCCCTCTGCCTTAACGCTTGCGCTGCGCCTCCATCAGGCGTAGATAATGCGGACTCTCCGTGAACTGCTCGGTGTCAAATGGCGTTGGGGCTTTCTCGTGAGCCGAAATGAGCCCCTTGGTGACCCGTCATCCACTCCCTCCACCCGTCAGATCTCAGTTCCGCGTCTCTCTTGCCTCTGGTTCCCAAGGGGGGCTGCCGTGCCGGTGGCGAGCCACCAGGGGGCGCCCTCCGCAGCCAGCGCTGCCCTGGCAGCAATTTAGCCTCAAAAGAGAGCTGAGCGTGCGCGTTCGCCTTTTGCCCATCTCTGCTTTTCTCGCTCCCCAGCCTAATAAAAAGGCACGGAGAGGGGAAGGGAGGGAAGGCTTCCCTGGCGTCCGTCTCCTCTCCCCACCCTTTGCACCGAGACACCCCTCCCCCAGCCAAGGGCTGCAGGGGGGGGGGGTCTAGCAGGGAGGGAGGGGCCGGGAGGAGCATCTCCAGGAAGGGGGTCCCACCAGATGGCAGGTAGCCGTGGGAGGGAGAGAGGGAAGGAGGGGGAATCTTGCAAGGATGGGGGGGGGGGCTTTCTGTCTCCTCCAAGCCACAATCACAGCCAGCGCGGGAATTTCTTTCCTTTGGGGCTTTTTTCCCACTTGGTGGCAGGAACATTTGGATGCTCTTCGGAAGCATCCAACGTCGCCAAGCAAAGGGTGGGTGACCGCAGTGTCCCCCTCCCTCCAACCCAGGATTTCCCTCCAGGAAAAATGCTGATGGCGGCATTACTGGGGGTTCCCTGTACAGGGCTGGCGGAGGGGGGCGTTTGGGGACCCCTCCTGGGAGGGAGAGAGATACAAGCCTCCCCCCTCCTGGTTTTGTACACGTGTGTGTGTGTGCCTATTTGGGAATCCCGTGTTCATAAGACAAAGGCATGGATGGATTATTGTTGGTGCGTTGTTGTGGTTGCGTGTTGCCTGTGGGTGAAAGAGAGCAGTGGAGGGGGAGGGGGAGAGGGGGCTTAAAGCCCGGGAGGGAACTGAAGGGAACCTGAGAGCAGCAGGGGAAGGGGAGGCAAAGCTAGAAAAATATAATATAATATAATATAATATAATATAATATAATATAATATAATAATACAATACAATACAATACAATATAATAAATATAGGAAAAGAAGTGGGAGAGGTGTCGCTTCACATGGAGCTCGGAGAAAGTTTTTGCGTTTCGTTGAGGTATCCAGGACATGGAAACTAATGCCAATTAACAATGAAGCTCCCTCCCCCCATAAACTGGGCGGGGAGTCTTTCCATCACTTGAGGAACATGAGGCCTGCACAGCTCGAGCCTTTGGTTCGCCCCACCACGGGCAACAAGACCCCGGTGATGCTGGGTATGAATTCGCCACAGCCCGAAGACCAGCAGCCGCTTCCATCACAGAGCATTCCTCCGCTCCGTCCCAACTCGGGCGCTGCTCCTTTTCTAGGGAAGCTCAATGGAGGCCTCCTCAATGAGGCAGGAGGGATCCCTGTACGTCCCCCGAGCGCTCCCCTCCACCTCAGAGACGTATTTCCTCAGGCCGCGCCATAACAGCGCTGCCAGAAGGGAATTCGGAGAGGGCAACCCCGAGGCAGACATAGCATTGCCGGCTTCCCGTTTATTGTCCTTCGCCTCTTCCCGCAAGGCGGACGGCCACCCATATTCCCAGGTGAGTTGGCCCCACAGATGGTTGGGAGCGAGTGGGGGGGTGGGGTGTGTGGAACGGCGCACGCTCTGCACACACTCAGAGGCACCACCGCTTGCTTCGGGAGATGGGGGGAGGGAAAGGGCCGGCATGGATTTCCATCGCTTTGGGGTGTGGGTGTCTCCGCTCAAACCTGAGAGAGGGCCCCCGCTTAACTCTGAGGAGGAGGGGGACTCCCTTCGGCGGGGTGGGGTGGGGTCTCTCGCAGGAGGATGGGGGGATTCGTGGGAAGGCGCTCTCTCTTCTCCGTCACTCCTTTGTGAGGAGAATTTTTGTGACGTGTTCAAAAGTAATCAAAAGCAATCAAGGGTACAATTTGAGTCTGCTGTTTAGTTTACTTGATAGCTATTTTGGTTGCACCCTCAAAACTCTTCCAGATGTAGATACAACTGTGCCAGCAGTAAACGTGTGGGCAGTTTTGCTTGGTTTTTTATTTTTAAAAAATTTTAGAACGTAAACAACTGCTTTTCAGTAATTATCGATTAATTAAAGTATTTTCAATGTGCCCTCAAATGCTTGGAGGCAGGATAATTAAGTCATAAAAATACACCTTAAAACAAGCCCCAATTTTTAGAGCTCATAGGTTTTAATCTGTTTTTTAACTGGATGTTAGTTAACCAAAGTTAGATTTGTGTGGTTAGCCACACAAATCAAACTAAATAAATAAGATACTCTAACCATTATACAATGCTTCAAGTTCTAGTATTAGAAGAAAATGCAATATTTATGGACTTTTCTCAGAATTCTCTAAGCCTTCCATTTGCCCTTCTTTTCTACATGTTTCCCCCAAAGTAAGACATCTCCTGATAATATGGCCAATTGGGCTTTTGAGTGCATGGCAATAAGGCTTAGGGTCCCAAAAAATACAAGACAAGGTCTTATTTTCAGGGAAATACAATATGTATGCATGCATGCATGCATGTTGATCTATTGGAGAACCCCATCTGATTCGGGGAAAATAAGCATTCCCTTTAAAAATGAAGGGAAAGGGGGAAAATCCATATTTAAGAAAAGAAGGGGAGGAAATTTCACCTGATGTCTTTTAATTTTTCTAAAACCTACCTATAAAAACTGTGGATGAACCAGGTCATATTTCCCTAATGTTATTTATATTCCTTAATATAAAATAGCCTCTACTAGTATAGGAATTTTTGGTTTTTAGCTTACACAACTATTTGCAGTAGATCAGGCTAGGGATTAGTCTGAAAACTAATGTTATTTGGATAATTCCTGTTTATCCAAACAAAGTGTTAATACACTATATTTTGCATGCTGTTTACAAATATGATCTTTTTGATAATGAGTTGAGAGAACCAAGGAAAAATTGAAAATTAAAACTAAGGACATAAAAGATTACAAATATTTTAAAAATTAAAGCAAACCTATGATGAATGAAAAGTCAGAAAACTTGGATCATACATATAAAAGTGAAGCACTTAAAAAGCAGAGATCCAGAGGAATTGAAAACTATTTAATAAGGATCTTAATAAAACAAATTCTTCAAGGCGTGGGGGAGAAATAGTGGACAGGGATGAAATATAGAGAGATAAAGAAAAAATGCAAAAGGAAGTAGGGATATTTTTAAAAATATTAAAAGGAAGAAAGAAGGGGGGAAATCTTAGGGTTAGGGTTTTGTCCAAATAGGGCATAGAAGTGACTAGAGAGAATAAAAGTGGCTAATATTTTTCCTCTTATTTCTACTTAAAAGAAGGGAGCTTCAACTAGTCAGAAGAGCAAAGTTCCACAAGCCTTCAAGACTCCCTATTTGCATTCTTCTTCAGATGTGTTTGTCTTTTCCAGATTAGGGCTCTTTTCTTCTAAATAGAAACATAGAAACATAGAAGACTGACGGCAGAAAAAGACCCCATGGTCCATCTAGTCTGCCCTTTTACTATTTCCTGTATTTTATCTTACAATGGATATATGTTTATCCCAGGCATGTTTAAATTCGGTTACTGTGGATTTACCAACCACATCTGCTGGAAGTTTGTTCCAAGGATCTACTACTCTTTCAGTAAAATAATACTTTCTCATGTTGCCTTTGATCTTTCCCCCAACTAACTTCAGATTGTGTCCCCTTGTTCTTGTGTTCACTTTCCTGTTAAAAACACTTCCCTCCTGAACCCTATTTAACCCTTTAACATATTTAAATGTTTCGATCATGTCCCCCCTTTTCCTTCTGTCTTCCAGACTATACAGATTGAGTTCATTAAGTCTTTCCTGATACGTTTTATACTTCAGACCTTCCACCATTCTTGTAGCCCGTCTTTGGACCCGTTCAATTTTGTCAATATCTTTTTGTAGGTGAGGTCTCCAGAACTGAACACAGTACTCCAAATGTGGTCTCACCAGCGCTCTATATAAGGGGATCACAATCTCCCTCTTCCTGCTTGTTATACCTCTAGCTATGCAGCCAAGCATCCTACTTGCCTTTCCTACTGCCCGACCACACTGCTCACCCATTTTGAGACTGTCAGAAATCACTACCCCTAAATCCTTCTCTTCTGAAGTTTTTGCTAACACAGAACTGCCAATGCAATACTCAGATTTAGGATTCCTTTTCCCCAAGTGCATTATTTTACATTTGGAAACATTAAACTGCAGTTTCCATTGCTTTGACCATTTATCTAGTAACGCTAAATCATTTACCATATTACAGACCCCTCCAGGAATATCAACCCTATTGCACACTTTAGAGTCATCGGCAAATAGGCAAACCTTCCCTACCAAACCTTCCCCTATGTCACTCACAAACATATTAAAAAGAATAGGACCCAGAACAGACCCTTGTGGCACACCGCTTGTAACCTGTCTCTGCTCAGAATACTCGCCATTAACAATAACTCTCTGATGTCTATGCTTCAGCCAGCTTGAAATCCACTGAACTATCCAGGGATTAAGTCCAATCTTCACTAATTTATCTATCAGCTCTTTATGTGGAACCATATCAAAGGCTTTGCTGAAGTCCAGATAGGCAATATCCACGGCACCACCTTGATCCAACACCTTTGTGACATAGTCAAAGAACTCAATGAGATTAGTCTGACACGATTTGCCTTCAGTAAAGCCATGCTGATTTGGGTCCAATAAGTTATTGTTTTTTAGATGCTGATTTATCCTCTTTTTGAGTAGAGTCTCCATCATTTTAACTACAACTGATGTCAAGCTAACTGGCCTGTAGTTTCCAGCTTCTTCTCTACTGCCCTTCTTGTGGATAGGCACAACACTGGCCATTCTCCAATCCTCAGGAACATCTCCTGTTAACAGGGATTGGTTAAACAAATCAGTCAGGGGGGTAGCAATGACAGATCTGAGTTCTTTAAGAACTCTGGGATGGATGCCATCTGGACCCATTGCCTTATTTATCTTTAATCTTTCAAGTTCTTCTAAGACATCGGCTTCTAAGATCACTGGAGCTGAATCCGTACAGCTGGAAGCAATGCTATATCCCTCTATAGTATTATTTTGTAAGGTGTCCTTTGAGAAAACTGAACAGAAGTAGCTATTGAAATGGTCAGCGATCTCCTTATTCCCATTAATGCATGTATTATTCCCGGTACTAAGCTTTGTGATGCTGCAGTTTTTCTTCTTCCTATCACTAATATATCTGAAGAAGGTTTTATCCCCCTTCTTTACAGATTTTGCTATTTCTTCCTCTTTTGAGGCTTTAGCAGCATATATTATCTGTTTCGCCTCCTTCTGTCTCATTTTATACACCTTTCTATCAGCTATACTTCCAGACTCTTTATACCTCCTATAGGCAGCCTTTTTTTCATTGACTATAGCCCTTACATCATTGCTAAACCATAGCGGTTTCTTCTTCCTTTTACCTTTAGTTACTTGCTTTACATAAAGTCTTGTGGCTTTTAAGATGGCCTTTTTTAATACAGTCCACTGGGTGCTCGCTCCTGCCATTTTATCCCTCCCCTTTAATTCATTATTTAAATATTCCCCCATTGCATTAAAATTTGTTTTTCTGAAATCCAATACTTTGGTTGCAGTATAGGATTGCTCACAATCAGTTTTTACATCAAACCACAAACATAGATGGTCGCTGCAACCTAAATTTTCTCCCACCTTGACCTCTGAAACCCGATTCCCATTTGTAAAAACTAAATCTAGAATATTCTCCCCTCTAGTTGGTGTCTTAACTAGCTGTGCCATAGCTGCTCCTGTAAAGGCCTCTACTATATTCTTACTTTTGCATGTAAGGGCACTGAGGATATTCCAGTCAACATCAGGCATGTTGAAATCACCCATAACCACAATATCTCCCTTTACTGCCATTAGGGTAATCTCATCCACCATCTTGTTGTCATATTCCTCAGATTGCCCTGGAGGCCTATAGATCACCCCAATTCTAATGACAGAACCGTCTTTATTTTGCATGCAAATCCAGAGGGTCTCCAGATCTTTACATGTATTTTGAATTAGTATTGTTTTTAGACTTTCTTTAACATAAATGGCTACTCCACCTCCCCTTCTCTCTATTCTATCCTTCCTATACAGTGTATATCCTGGTATGGATATTTCCCATTCATTGGAATCCTTAAACCATGTCTCAGTTATGGCAACCAGATCCAAATTATCTCTAGATATTATGGCCATTAACTCACAGAGCTTGTTGCTCAAGCTTCGAGCATTCGTGCACATTACCCGAAGAACATTATTTTCATTATTAGTTTGCCCCTTATCATCAACAACTACATCTATTTTATTTTCAGCTCCCTTTTCATAAGCTTCCAGAAACTGATGTATCCTCATTGGTCGGGGACAGAAATCCTCCACATTTGGTACATCTCTGTCCCCTTTACCTAGTTTAAATGCCTGTCCAAAAAAGCTCTGAATTCCTCACCGAGCACCTGGGTACCTCTGTATGATGGATGCAAACCATCCCTCTTAAACAACTCCCTATTAGACCATCTACTGACATCATGACTTACATAACCAAAACCTTCAGCTTTACACCACTGCCTTAACCACACATTAAACTCTCTGATACAACTTGTTTTACCCTCCTGGCCACAAACCGGTAACACCTCTGAGAAAGTCACTGAATCAGTTATTTTACCCAGCTCCACACTTAGACTTTGAAAATCTCTTTTTACTAGATTAACATTTCTCTGGGACAGATCGTTTGTGCCAAGATGCACCACCACATCAACTTTATTACCTTTACTCACAGCCCTGACAATGTTTGTAATCCGCCTCCTGTCCCTGTAGGCAGTGGCTCCTGGAAGACACCTCATCACCTTCACCACATCCTTCCTCTGTCCCAAATCAACACCTCTGACAATCGAGTCACCCACAAGAACATGTGTCCTCTCTTTATTTCTACTAACTGGACTTGGTTTGGTGACACTATGTTCCTCATTTACAACAACTTCTCCTTTGAACATCCCCTCATTCTCCGCCTGAGGGGCCTTGCTAATATCTACAACATCCTTACTATTTAAATCCGCAAGAACATTATAGGAGTTGGATACAGAGAGACCAAAATTGTTATGTTTTTGTTCAACTGCACGTAATCTTCCTGAACCAACAGTTGTCCAAACAGCCCTCCTCCTCGGGGGGCGCTGTGGAAGTGGAGGCTGCACACATGGCTGCATTACAGCACGTGGCTGGGACAATCTTTCCACTTCTGCCTGCAAGCTACAAACTAAGGACTGCAATCTAGAGATCTCTCCATCTAACCTAAATGTAGCTAAATTTAGAGATACCTTATAAGGAGCAATAACAACAGGGCAGTAGCAGGTTTTCACTGATTTCTCTCTTCACTGGTTCCTTGGAAAAGAGTATTTTAATTGGCCTCAAGTTCCTGTCTCAAAAAGAACCTCAGACAAACAGGTGGGATGTTCCCTTAAGGTTGGTTACAAACCCCACATTTACAGAGCAGCAAATCCTGGACTATGTCCGTTGGTCATTTCTGCAACCAATATTTTCCTCCTATTTCTTGCCTTTGTTGAGCATTTGCCTGAAAGGGGGCTGGCAGGATATAGGGACGAAAAGCGCCCCAGGGTCCAGACGGGGAAGACATTTCGATAGGAGCTGTAGCTGACAGAACAAGTCTTGTTGAATACACCCTCAGTATTCTCCTGTAAGCAAAATAAGAAATATAATGTAAAGCTTCCTTCTCTTCTTTTCCTGTGCATTTCATAGCACAAAAGATCCCACAGGAAAGGGAAATAAAACACATCTGAGTCACCTGCCATCTAACATACATGACCACATAGTTTAGGAAGCTTTGAACAAGTTTATTTATTTTATTTATTTATTTATTTCATTTATTTGTCATACAAATATAGTATTGTATCGTTTAGCATAATATAAGTATAAAGTAGAGATAGAAAAGATAAAATGACATTAGGACAGGAAAGGTAGGCACAAAGGTGCACCTGCATGCCCCTTACAGACCTCTTAGAAAAGGGGAGAGGTCTGTTGTAGACAACCTAAGGTTGACGATTTTGGGATTGGGGGAGGAAACAACAAAGTCCGGTAGTGAATTCCAGGTGTTGACCACTCTTATTGCTGAAATCATATTTTCTGCAGTCTAGTTTGGAGTGATTTACATTTAGTTTGTATCTATTGCGTACGCTAGGGTTGTTGTTAAAGGTGACGTAGTCGCTAACAGGGAGTACGTTGTGATGTATGATTTTATGAACAACTGTTAAATCCGTTTGGAGGCAACATAGCTGTAAATTTTCTAAACATAGTAATTGAAGTCTGGAGGAGTAAGGTAATTTGTTGTGTCAGGAGGAGTGGAGGACTCTTTTTGTGAAGTACAGTATTTGTGGACTCCTTCAATTGTATTAATGTCAGTTGTGCATTGTGGATTCCATACAGGTGAGCTGTATTCAAGAATTGGTCTGACAAATGTTTTGTATGCTCTGGTTAGTAGTTTGGTGTTTCTAGAGAAGAAGTTGCATAGAATAAAGTTTGTGACTCTTAGTGCTTTTTTGGCAAAACTGTTGCAGTGGACTCTGGTAATTGGGAATGAGTACTCCATGATCTTTTGACTGATTGAGGGTCTTTTGCAAATTCAGTTTGTCCAAGTTGATTTGTCTTGTATATCAAAAGAGTTCAGAATTCCAAGTTCGGAATTCCGAGTTCAAAATTCCGAATTCCGAGTTCCAAGTTCGGAATTCCGAGTTCAGAATTCCAAATTCCGAGTTCAGAATTCCGAGTTCCAAGTTCGGAATTCCGAGTTTAGAATTCCAAGTTCAGAATTCCAAGTTCGGAATTCCGAGTTCCAAGTTCAAAATTCCGAGTTCCGAATTCCGAGTTCCAAGTTCGGAATTCCGAGTTCAGAATTCCAAATTCCGAGTTCCGAGTTCGGAATTCCAACTTCGGAATTCCGAATTCCGAGTTCCAAGTTCGGAATTCCGAGTTCCGAATTCCGAGTTCCAAGTTTGGAATTCCGAGTTCAGAATTCCGAATTCCGAATTCCGAGTTCCGAGTTCGGAATTCCGACTTCGGAATTCCGAGTTCACAATTCCAAGTTCGGAATTCCGAGTTCAGAATTCCAAGTTCGGAATTCCATGTTCGGAATTCCGAGTTCCGACTTCAAAATTCCGAGTTCCGAATTCCGAGTTCCAAGTTTGGAATTCCGAGTTCGGAATTCCGAGTTCGGAATTCCGAGTTCCGAGTTCGGAATTCCGAGTTCAGAATTCCAAATTCCGAGTTCAGAATTCCGAG
Source organism: Erythrolamprus reginae (assembly GCF_031021105.1). Taxonomy (NCBI): domain Eukaryota; kingdom Metazoa; phylum Chordata; class Lepidosauria; order Squamata; family Dipsadidae; genus Erythrolamprus; species Erythrolamprus reginae. The sequence goes on along the minus strand of NC_091951.1, from coordinate 222,057,452 downwards.
TTCCGAGTTCGGAATTCCGAGTTCAGAATTCCAAATTCCGAGTTCCGAATTCCGAGTTCCAAGTTCGGAATTCCGAGTTCCGAATTCCGAGTTCCAAGTTCGGAATTCCGAGTTCCGAATTCCGAGTTCCGAATTCCGAGTTCCGAGTTCGGAATTCCGAGTTCAGAATTCCAAATTCCGAGTTCCGAATTCCGAGTTCCAAGTTCGGAATTCCGAGTTCAAAATTCCGAGTTCCGAATTCCGAGTTCCAAGTTCGGAATTCCGAGTTTGGAATTCCGAGTTCCGAATTCCGAGTTCCAAGTTCGGAATTCCGAGTTCGGAATTCCGAGTTCCGAATTCCGAGTTCCAAGTTCGGAATTCCGAGTTCGGAATTCCGAGTTCCGAATTCCGAGTTCCGAGTTCGGAATTCCGACTTCGGAATTCCGAGTTCACAATTCCAAGTTTGGAATTCCGAGTTCCGAATTCCGAGTCCAAGTTCGGAATTCCGAGTTCAGAATTCCAAATTCCGAGTTC